>NC_077233.1:205485857-205785857 GCF_027887165.1 Monodelphis domestica | reverse complement strand
CAGAAACCATTTCCATGTTGTTGTTGTTTGCACTAGGATGTTCATTCAGAGTCTCCATTCCCAGTCATATCCCCTTCGACCCATGTAATCAAGCAGTTGTTTTTCTTCAGTGTTTCTACTCCCACAGTTTTTTCCTCTGTATGTGCAGTGTTCTTTTTCCTAGATCCCTCCGAGTTGTTCAGGATTACTGCATTGCCACTAATGGAGAAGTCCATTACATTCGATTGTACCACAGTGTATCAGTCTCTGTATACAACGTTCTCCTGGTTCTGCTCCTTTTGCTCTGCATCAGTTCCTGGAGGTTGTTCCAATTCCCATGGAATTCCTCCACTTTATTATTCCTTTAGGCACAATAGTATCCCATCACCAACATATACCACAATTTGTTCAGCCATTCCCCAATTGAAGGACATCCCCCCATTTTTCAATTTTTTGCCACCACAAAGAGCACAGCTATGAATATTCTTGTACAGGTATTTTTCCTTATGGTCTCTTTGGGGTACAAACCCAGCAGTGCTATGGCTGGATCAAAGGGCATACAGTCTTATAGCGTCCTTTGGGCATAGTTCCAAATTGTCCTCCAGAATGGTTGGATCAATTCACAACTTGACCAGCAGTGCATTAATGTCCCAACTTTGCCATATCCCCTCCAGCATTCATTACTTTTCTTTGCTGTCATGTTAGCCAATCAGCTAGGTGTGAGGTGATACCTCAGAGTTGTTTTGGTTTGCATCTCTCTGATTATAAGAGATTTAGGGCACTTTTTCATGTGCTTATTAATGGTTTTGATTTCTTTAACTGAAAATTGCCTATTCATGTCCCTTGCCCATTTATCAATTAGAGAATGGCTTGATTTTTTGTACAATTGATTTATTTGCTTATAAATTTAAGTAATTAGACATTTGTCAAAGATTTTTGTTATGAAGATTTTTCCCCAATTTGTTGCTTCCCTTCTAATTTTGGTTGCTTTGGTTTTGTTTGTACAAAACCTTTTTAATTTAATGTAATCAAAATTAATTATTTTACATTATGTGATTTTTTCCTAACTCTTGGTTGGTCTTAAAACCTTTCCTTTCCCAAAGATTTGACATGTATACTATTCTGTGTTTACCTAATTTACTTATAGTTTCCTAGTTGTAAGAATTCATACCAGAGAATTCTTTGTATTGTCAAGATCAAGTTTCATGAATGAGGCATTATTCCAAGAAGGTATGCCTTTTATATAAATGATTTGTTTCAACTTTCATACATATGCTTGACCAAATTAACCGAATATTAGATATGCCTTACTGATATGTTTTGTAACCAGTAACCAGAAAACTTTAGAAGATGAATGCCTGGTAAATACAGGAATATGGAAAATTATTCTCCCATCATAAACATACATTTCATAAGAATCAGTCAACAAACATTCATTAAGTGCCTGCTTTGTATCAGGCACTGTGCTGAAATTACAGCCATGGACAAAAAAATAATCCTTAGTTTCAAGAAATTCACCATCAAATGGGGGCAGAGGAAAGGGTAGGCAATAGGCAAATAATTGTGTAAAAACAAGCATAATTCTGGATAAGTTGAAAATAATCAAGAGACAGAAGAAGAGAGACCAGAAAAGGTTTCCTATAAAAGGTGGGAATTTAGCTGAGACTTGAAGTCAGGAGACAGAAATGAGGAAGAGCATTCCAAGCAGAAGAGAAAATGCTTTAAGTCAATAGACAGAGTTTCCTCCTCAAGGAACAGCAAGGACTGAAGAGTTGGGGCAGGAGAAAAGAGTATAAGACCATAGTGGCAAACCTATGGCACATATTCAAGAGAGGCACATATACTGTTTCCCACCAGAGTTCATTACTAGAAAGGCAGAGGGACTTGGGACAATCTATTCCCTTCCACCTCTCCACTGCACCTGAGGATATTTTTTCACTTCACCTGCCCATTTGTCCAGTAGCCCAATGGGAGCACTTACTCACTCCCTTCTCTAGGGCAAGGCAGCATGGGAAGGGGGATACTCAGAACTCTCAAGGGGGGGGGCAGGTCATGGCACACAGTCTTTAGGTGGGATGGGGCATGGCACATAATCTCTAAAAGTTCACCATCACTGCTATAAGATAAAAGAACATTTCATATGTAATATAAATGTTTTTACTGAAAGATTTGAAAAACTCAAAAAATATCATCCAAACCAGAAGCCTTGAGAAACAATTAGAAATTTTCCAATGAGAAACTTTCTCTCAAAGATCTAAATAAATTCCCAATCATAGTCCTGAGTAATTAGGTACCTTTTCTTGATCAGTCTTTCCTACTCTTTGTGTTTTTACTGGGTGGTTTTTGAGGGTGAGCACTAGCAGTTGGGTGTGGGAGTAGGGTGGTAATCAGTAGAGGCTTTAAGAAGAAGAAAGTATAGATTTGGAATGTGTCTTAAAGGAAGAAAGAGCCTCTAAGAGGCCACTGTAAGAAAAGTGTTTATTCCAAGCATGCAGTGCAAAGGCACAGATATAGGCTATGCAGTGTTGAATAGGAAGAAGAGAAAGACAGTATGACAGAGAGTGTAAAAAGAAGAATAGTGTCAAATTTGAATGGAAGATAAAAGTCAGATAGTGTGGGACTGTCAAAGCTAAGCAGAGGAGTTGATACTTATCCAAGAGGCATTGGGAAGCTAGAGAGTTAGTTTTTAATTCTGAATATATGTAAATTATAAACATATAGCTCTGACAGTCATATCATTATAATCATCAACATAACGGATATTCACACAAAACTTTAAAGTTAGCAAAAGTTTTCTCACAGCAATTCTTTTACAAACACCATATGCCTAGATGCATTATGACCCCAAATAAATAACCTTTTAAAAACACAAAAAGAATTGCATACTTACATAGTGAATAAGTGGAGAGGGTTGATTAAGGAAATTCCTTGCTCAGCTTGATAAATTTGAGTAGTGAACCTTTGACTAGTACTTTTAATTGAATCTCCCAATGAGGCATCTTGTTGAGAAGTCTAGAAATATTTCTCACCTAATAGGGGTCCTTCAATTGGGTAATCTGATTAAATAACAGTGAGGATGGCTACCTTCTTTTTTTTTTTTTAAATATTATTTTATTTGGTCGTTTTCATACATTATTCACTGGAAACAAAGATTGTTTTCTTTTCCTCCCCTCCCCTCCCCCCCCCCCCCCCGCCTTTCCCTCTCCCATAGCCGACGCATGATTCCACTGGTTGTCACATGTGTTCTTGACTTGAACCCATTTCCCTGTTGTTGGAGTTTGCATTATAGTGTTCATTTAGAGTCTCTCCTCAGTCTTATCTCCTCCAACCCTGTAGTCAAGCAGTTGCTTTTCAGCGGTGTTTTTACTCCCACAGTTTATCCTCTGCTTGTGGGTAGTATTTTTTTTTTAGATCCCTGCAGATTGTTCAGGGATTGCATTGATACTAATGGAGAAGTCCATCACCTTTGATTGTACCACAATGTATCAGTCTCTGTGTACAGTGTTTTCCTGGTTCTGCTCCTCTCGCTCTGCATCACTTCCTGGAGGTTGTTCCAGTCTCCATGGAACTTCTCCACTTTATTATTCCTTTTAGCACAATAGTATTCCATCACCAACATATACCACAATTTGTTCAGCCATTCCCCAATTGAAGGGCATCCCCTCATTTTCCAATTTTTGGCCACCACAAAGAGCGCAGCTATGAATATTTTTGTACAAGTCTTTTTGTCCATTATCTCTTTGGGGTACAAGCCCAGCAGTGCTATGGCTGGATCAAAGGGCAGACATTCTTTTATCGCCCTTTGGACATAGTTCCAAATTGCCCTCCAGAATGGTTGGATCAATTCACAACTCCACCAGCAATGAATCAATGTCCCCACTTTGCCACATCCCCTCCAGCATTCATGGATGGCTACCTTCTAAGATTGATTAGTTGTTATGGACCCATCCCTTGTAGCAGCTCCAAGAATTTTCTTGCTAGCTTAGAAGGGGGTTTGCTTATATACCTTGTTCCAAGTGCACATACCCTCTGCAGGAATTCCAACTGACTCCTGCGATCACAACGCAACCATCATTAAAATAAATACTGCCAATAAAAACTTTTATTTTATTTCAGTTAACTAAAATTTATTTTCTATTTCATATGCCTACTGCAATAGGAAAAAAAGAACAAAACCATAACTTTTGTAAAAAAAAAAAAGTACATAGTTGAGCAAAATAATTTCTTGAATTGACCATGTCCCAAAATGTTTCATTTTGCATTTTTGCATTTTAGGTATACCACTTCTCCACAAGGAGCTAAGCAGCATTATTATAAAATTGTGAGCAGTTATTTCATTGATCAGATTTAGTTATTGAAATTGATTGTCATTTCAATGTTTATATTATTGTGTAAACTGTTTTCATGCATCCATTCACTTCATTTTGCATTAGTCATGCAAGTCTTCTCTGATTTCTCTGAAACTATTTCTTTTGTCCTTTCATATGTCACAATAGTACTGTATTATATTTACATACCATAATCACTTCATCTATTCTCCATTTAATGGATACCCTTTTAGTTTTCAGGGCTTTTTTTGACACCATAAAGAAAAGAGTTACTACAAAATTTTGATACTGATGATTTTTTCCTCTTTCTTTGATCTCTTTGGGGAAAAGCAATAGGGATGTCCCTTACAGTCTTTTTAATAAAAACTCTTACCTTTCACCTTAGAATCAATATTGTGTATTGGTTCCAAGGTAGAAGAGAAGTAAGGTCTAGGTCTTGGCAATGGAGATTTAGGGAGTTGCCAAGGTTCACACAGATAGTAAGTATCTGATCTGAACCCAGGACCTCCCATCTCTAGGTCTGACTCTCAATCCACTGAGCCACCTAGCTGCCCCCTCCAATACAACCTTCATATTTTAAAATGTTATGTGATCCTGGGAAAATATTTTTGCAACTCTCCCTCTTAATTTCTTCATTGATAAAATGAGGGCATAGGTCTAGATAATCTCTAAAATGTTCTTTAGGTCTAAAGTTCTATGAATTTAAGATTTTCAATATACATTTTTGTGATAAAACAAATATTGTGAGAGTTTAGGGAGATTATTGGTAAGGAAGACTTCCTGATGATCTCAAATCTCAGCATATAATAAACTGGTGACATTGGACCTGGGTCCCCACCAGACCCTTAATTACCATTCTTTGTACCTGGAACAACTGGGAAAGTAGCTGACCATTTGGCTTGGGGGAGATGTGGGAAAACCTCAGCACTTTTGAAGGAGGAAATAGTATGCTCTGCAGTGTACTTTAAGCCTGCAACCACGTCCCATAATGTGGCCTGGGCAGAGAACATCTTAGTATTTTAGGAGTCAGAAGTCTTAGAATTCAGTTTCTTCCTCTAGAACAAACTGCCAATGATTTTGCCCTAAGCCCAGTTTTGTATATCACCAAGGAATTAGATCATCTTTTGCATAAAATAACCACTACACCTCTGAATTCTAGGGCAACTATGTCTAACTCGCAGGGGTAAAATGACCTGAGTTCAAATGTGGCCCAGACATTCAGGAGCTATATGACACTGGGCTAGCGACTTTTCCCTGTTTGCCTATATTTCCTCGTCTATAAAATTATCTAGAGAAGGAAATGGCAAACCACTCCAGTATCTTTGCCAAAAAACAAACAAAAAAAAACCAACCCAAACGGGGTCACAGAGTCAGACATAACTGAAAAATAACAAAAGTCTACATTGGTCATGTGTGCTTGGATAACAATAATGCTAATATTTCTGTAATGCTTACAAAGAATTTTTCTCACCACAAACATTACAATTCCTATTTTATAGTTGAAGAAACTGAGGCTTACTCACATTCACATGACTCATAAATGGCGGAGCCAGGATTCAAACCCAGATTCTCAGTCTTCTTTCCATTATAGCACAGGGGTGCTATTATACCTTCTGAAAGATGTAAACAACTGTCATGGGAATGACAGCAGGAAGAGGAAGAATGGACAGAGAAGGAAGTTTAGATACCTCCAGAAAGCTTAGTCCTCCCATATTTGTGGCATCAAGTTTCTGTTTTTCCTAAACTCTATAAGGAATGAAAAAGATCACAACACTGGCCACTAGATCAGACCCGGGCTTGAACACTGCTTGCCACCTTAAACTCTCCACACTTTGCTGTGCCTCCCTCCTTTTTTCAGACCTCCTAGGTTCCAGAATCTGTTTTCCTGACTTCTTTGTTGTCGTTCAGTTGTTTGAGTCAAATCCTGCCTGGGTTTTCTGGACAAAGAGAATGGTTTGCCATTTCCTTCTCCAGTTCATCGTATCCTCATCTTATCAGATGAGGAAACTGCAGTAAACATGGTTAAGAGACTCTTCCAAGGTCATATAGCTAATAAGTGTCGGAGGCTGGATTTGAACTCAGGTCTTTTTGACTTCAGGTCTGGTCCTCTATCCAGTCTGCTACCTACCTGCCCTTTGTAGTAATATAGTATATAAATACTAACAATTATAATTATTTCACAGAATCAACATTAGTAGTAAGTGGACTAAGTAGTTTTTTATGTGTGAAGATGTGAAGAGCACCAGAAAGTCTCCTTTACCGAAAGCATAGTGGCCAATTTTAAGCACTGAAATTCATCTTGGAAATGATAAAATCTTGAGACTTTAAGTCTGTAAGATGCTTTTTTAAATAATCTAGGCAATTTATATTTTTGTAAATATTCACCCATTTCACCTAGATTGTCATATTTATTGCCACATATTAGGCAAAATAGTTCTTAATAATTACCTTTGTGAGAAGCTTTAAAGATCATCTAGTACAAGTCATCATTTAAAGGCTGAAGACATTCAAATACAGAGAGGTTAAATGATTTTCCCCAAGGTCACATAGTCTTAAAGCAAAACAAAACACCAACAATAACACCATCCTCAGACCTGTGGGTGTGATTCTTCAATTTGTTCACTCTCTATTTTTTTTTTCCTGCATTAGGAATTCAGCCATATTTCCCCTTCCTGCTACTTCTGTCACTGCAGCTGTTCCCACTTTCCAGGGGATAAGTAACAAGGATTTTATGACTTTCCCTGACAACCAACCAGCCTATAAACATCTATAAAGTGCTTGCTAAGTGCCAGGTACTGGGCTAGGTTTGTTTTCCCTTCCCTTTCAAAGAGGGTCAGTGATATCGAGGATGATGTCTTGACTTGTGCATAAATCGGATTTAAACGAGACAGTTGCACAAAGTTGTCAGTCTTACTTTCTCCCAGGGTCGTGGAATTCCAGTGGCTTGGAGTACAGATAATGATCCTGGAGACTTTGATGTCTGACCAAGCTCTCAGTACACCCCAGCGCCTGCTTCAGCCACCTTCTTGGCCATCTGAACAAATTGTTTTCATCTACCCATTCCATCAGAAGCCGTATTCCCATGCCATTCCCCTAACTCACTGATGGGTCTCCAGTTTGGGCTGGCCCTCTTGCTGAGCCAGTCTTACTAAGGTATAGCCCCTTGGCATGCTACAGCTTCTTGGAGCCGCAGGTGAGAGTTTGGAGAGGTGGGCGCCAAAGGTGGATGAACACCCCAAAAAAGCGCTGGGCAAGACTTCAACCCAGAAGAATTAGTCCTGCCTAAACACCTCATTCACCCCCTAGATATACATAGCAGTTAGACAGAGTCAGTGGAAGACCATCTGAGACAGGAAAGCACTAAGAACTGGCAGGGGAAGGTAGAAGTGCTGTTTTCAGCCCCTAAGACAAAATGAATGTCAGTCTCTGCTCATCCTCTACTGTATCCTATCAGCTTTTTGCTGACTTTGCGAGTCGTTGTCCTTCTCAGTTTGAGGTGGCATTATTCTTGTCTGTTGTTTCTTCTTCAATTACTCTTCTTGCTCGTTCTTTTCTGTTTTTGAGAAAATAGGGAAGTTGTTAGAGACATTTCTGTATATAATTGGACATGTGTGGTTCACCAGAAGCAGTTCAGGAAAGTTAACCTCTTCCACTTATATGCTTCATATCAGCATGTCACAGATAATTAGGAGCCCGTGAGAACCCATCCATCCACTGAGTTAAAAGTAGAAGTACTTTGGTTAATGATCTTCCCTGAGCTTTTGTATCAATGCAAATATTTTCTTCTTTTACTGAGCTACCCTAGTTCATCTTGTCAAAAGACTCATTAAAGGGAAGTACAAAGCAGACAGCCAGGGTGAAACCTAAAATAGCTCCTTTGTCCTGAGGGCCAAATTCATCCAAAATTACTCATCTCATATTTCTGTTTGGAGGAAAGTAATGTCAGGGCATGATGATAATGGTTTTATAGAGGAAATGCTCACCTATCAGAGTTCAGAGACTGTCTTCCCCACTCCCTGAAAACAAGGAAAATGAGGATGTGGATGGGTGGGCTTCTTAATAGAATCCCACTAGAAAGAGTAAGGAAGTGGAAAATTAAGCTCTTCCACATATTCCTTAATATGTTTTGTCGTGAACCATTTAGTCCTTACATGAAGTTACACTTTAGATATGTATTGCTATTATTGATCCATATAATCATAGATTTAGAGATCATCTAGTCCCATGCTGGTGAAGACATGGCACAGGTGGCCCGGCGTGCCAGAAGGGGTTGCTCTGTTCCCCCTCTCCACCTTGCCTGAGGACATTTTTGCATTCCACACTCCTCTGCCCAGAGGACCAATGCGAGCACTATCTCCCTCCACTCTCTGGGATAATGCAGGGGGCTCACTGGTGGCTTGAAAGTACAGTTTGGGCACACAATCTCTAAAAGGTTCACTAACACTGATGTAGTCTAATGCTCTCATTTTTATTTTTTGGATTGTTTTTTTTTTTAAGGTAAGGGATGTTCAGAGGATAAGTGACTTGCTCAGAGTCACATAGTTAGTAGTAGTAGTGGTAGTCTCTCGGTGATCGAGAATCACTATTGTCTTTGGGCAGTTTCATCTACGGTGTACCCTCATGTGGCTTTGGAGTCCAAAGGCTGAGGCACAGAGTTTGGGGCACACAGGGCATGGGACGCCAGTTGTTACGGGAGGTGCGGCTGTGGCCTGGTGTTGGCGTTCACGTGCAGCGGCAAGACATCGACGTCGCTCATCTTCAAAGGTGGCGGCGGCATGGTGCATGTGGGTTCACCAGCTGCTTCTGTCAGAGGCAGCAAGTTCTAGTTGCTTTGGTGTAATTCCAGCCCACTTCAAGTTGGACTTTAGCTGATCCTTGAATCTTCTCTTTGGTCGGCCTTGTTTCCTGAGTCCAGCTGACAGTTCACCATAGAATACCTGTCTTGGTATTCGCTGTGGGTCCATGCGGATGACGTGTCCAGACCATCGTAGCTGGGTTTTGAGGACCAGGACTTCGATGCTGGTGGAGTTGGCTCTGTCGAGGACTTCCTGGTTGGTGATTCGGTCCTGCCATTGGATCCTCATGATTGACCGGAGGGAGCATTGGTGGAATTGCTCCAGCTGTTTCATGTGCTTCCGGTACAGTGTCCATGTCTCGTAACTGTACAGGAGCGAGCTGAGGACCACTGCGTTGTACACTTTGAGCTTCGTCGCAGTGCTTACACCTCTGTGTTGGAGGACTTTGGAGCGCAGTCGCCCAAGTTCCTGGCTGGCCTTTTGGATCCTGGCATTAATCTCATGGACTAGGGATGCGTCGTTGGCGATGGTGCTGCCCAGGTACTTGAAAGTGTTGATGTTAGAAAGCTGCGTGCCATCGATTGTAATGCACGGCTGGTTCCTTGGCCTCCCTGGTGCAGGTTGGAACAGCACCTCTGTTTTGCTGAGGCTGATAGTCAGGCCAAACAGTTTTGTTGCAGTGGAAAACCTGTCCACGATGGTTTGGAGATGATTTTCTTGGTGGGCCATGAGAGCACAGTCATCTGCAAAGAGATCTTCCAGGATGAGTCTCTCTGCTGTCTCTGTTTTTGCAGTCAGGTGGCGAAGGTCGAATAGTGAGCCATCCAGTCGGTATTTGATGTAGACGCCCAGGTCTAGATCCATCACAGCATGTCGTAATACTTGGGTGAAAGATAGGTTGAATAGTACTGGAGCGAGGACACAGCCTTGTTTCACACCATTGGAGATGTTGAAGCGATCAGAAGTCTCTCCACCAGATAGGACTTCCCCTGTCTTGTCAACATGAAAGAGCTCGATCAGTTTGACAAATTTTGCTGGGCAACCGAGCTTGCTGAGGATCACCCACAATGCATCCCTGTTATTACAACATAGGTAGTAATAACGAGTAATCACATCCCCTTTTCACAGATTTGATCATGTTTCCTCAGCTCATTTGGCAACCTAATTCATTTGTCATTAGAAAGACATGCCAAAACTGAAGGGATGTTCATCAGTTGGGGAATGGTTGAACACGTTGGGGCATGTGATTATAACAATGCTATATTGTGCTATTAGAAATAATGAGAAAGATGGTTTCAAAAAATCTAGGAAGACCTACATGAATTGTTGCTGAGTGAAGTGAATAGAACCAAGAGAATATTAAACAAAGTAACAACAAAATTATATGATGAATCATTATTAATGATTTAACTATTCTTAACAATACAGTGATTCAAGACAATGCCCAAGGGCTCATGATGGAAACTGTCATCATCCTCCAGAGAAAGAACTGATAGTGGCTGAATACAGTCTGACACATACCATATATTTTACTAATATGGAAAAGTATAGAAAAAGAAAGGGAAAAAGAAACAAAGAATCAAAGAAATAAACAAGGAAACAAAGAAAAACCAAGAAATACCAGAGGCTTTTGCAGTTGGCTCCAGAAATAGTTATCTAGTCTCCAATTAAATACTGCCAGAGATGGAGAAATTGGGATTATCTTTTTTAAAAGTGTTTGTGGTCATATTTTCCTTTAACATCACCTAGATTTCCCAACATATCATTCCTCTCCTACTTCAACTGATACTCCTGATACATATTAGATTAACTCATCCCTGGCATACACTCTTCTAATGACAGGACTGCCATTTCTTGAGGAACCTGAGCCATTCAAATCTTACTCCCAACTCAGTTTGCTCTCTTTTTTTCAGCTTCCCCTATTAAAAAGTGAGAGTAGAGACCATTTTGTTTTTCTGTAACCCTATCCCAGCACCTAGCACAGGGGTTGACACATATTTAGTGCTAAAAATTCTCAATCTCTCTTTTATTGTTGTTCAGTCTTTCAGTTGTGTCTGACTCTTCATGATCCCATTTGGGGTTTTCTTAGCAAAGTTACTGGAATGGTTTGTTATTTCCTTCTCCATCTCATTTTACAGACGAGGAAACTGAGACTAAGAGGGTTAAGTGATATGCCCAAGTCACATAACATTTAAAAATCTGAAGCTAGTTTTGAACTCATGAAGATGCATCTACCTGACTCCAGGCCCAGAATTCTATCTACTGTGCTACCTAACTCCCCCATCTATCTTTTTTCCTACATACTTACCTCCCTACCTATCTCTGCCTTCCACTTTCCATAGAGACATCCCTTATTATGAAAGGGGTCAAAACCAGTTGTTTTTTTTTTTAATTAACCAACACACTGAAAAACTTGCCATTTGTGGTCCCAGCTCTATAAAGAAGAGAAGGAAGTCATTCCTCACACTTTTTTTTTTCTGGAGCCAAGAATGGTCATTATAAAGCAGCCAGAGAGCACAATGGATGGAGTGCCAGACCTGAATTCAGAAAGACCTGAGTTCAAATCCAGCATCAGATACTCACTAATTAGTATAACCTTGGGCAAATCACTTCACCTATGCAAGTCATTACACCTCTCCTGGATCTGCTTCTTCACTTTGCATCAGTTTATATAAATATTTAAGTGCTTTTCCATATTAATAATGTTCATTGTTTCTCACAACCAAGAGTAATTTCCATTACATTCATGAATTACAACTACTTTAGCCATTCTCCTATCAATGCAGATCACTTTTGTTTCCAGTTCTTTGCTACTACAAATAGTACTACTATGGATAGACATATATTTATATTTTTCATGCCACTGGACCCAGGCTTCCATCGCTGAGAGAGTGGGACTGTCTCTGTGCATCGGCTTTTCCACTTAAATCTCCTTCACGCACAAGTATCTTTGTGCACACTCATATATCCTAACCCCATCCACCCTCTTCAAGACCTGCGGCAATGGGGGAGTGACGACGCAACAGGTGGAGGTGACCACTGGCAGTTGTAGTCACGATCCTGCACGTAGGCGGCCGACGGACCAGTGGTCGCTCGGCCCTGTGGGCAGCAGAGACATTCGGCAGCATCCTGGGCGACTGAGCAGCCCTCTCTAGGACAGCACTGTTCACCCTAATCAAGGGAGGGGACTAGAAAAGGTGTCCCAAACATTGCCTGCCCTACAAACACCCGGTCAGCACACCACGGCTGGTGGGTCATCCCTTTAAGCGGTCGAAATAAAAGAAAAAATACAAAGAAACTCCTACTAGGAGCATGGAACATCAGGACATTACTTGATAGAGAGAATACCCCAAGACCTGAGAGAAGAACAGCTCTAATCAGTAAAGAACTGGCATGATATAACATCAACATTGCAGCCTTAAGCTAAACACGCTTACCAGAAGAGGGATCACTCAGCGAACCCACCACTGGATACACCTTCTTCTGGAAAGGTAGAGCCTCAAATGAAGACAGAATCCACCGTGTTGGCCTGGCCATCAAGACCAGTTTGCTCAAACAGCTGCCAGACTTGCCTGTGGGCATCAGCAAGAGGCTCATGAAGATCCGTTTGCCTCTCAGCAAAGACCGGTATGCCACAATCATCAGCGCATATGCCCCAACACTGACCAGCACAGAGGAGACCATCGAGCAGTTCTACTCTGACCTGAGTGCCGTCCTGCACTCAGTGCCCACAAATGACAAGCTGATACTACTGGGAGACTTCAACGCCCGCGTTGGCCAGGACCATGAAAGATGGAAAGGAGTGCTCGGCAAACACGGCGTGGGCAAAATGAACAACAACAGCCTACTGCTACTCAGCAAATGCTCAGAGTTTGAACTCACCATCACGAACACTGTGTTCAGAATGGCGAACAAATATAAAACAACGTGGATGCACCCAAGATCAAAACAGTGGCATCTCATTGACTACATCATTGTATGCTGGCGAGACATCCAGGATGTAAAGATCACCAGAGCCATGAGAGGAGCTGATTGCTGGACAGACCACCGATTGGTTAGAGTGACTCTTCAAATGTGCATTGAGCCTCGCCATCCAAAACGCACCCAGACAGTCCACGCATTTTACAACATGAGTCGTCTTAGAGATCCATCTTATTTGCAAACATTCCAGTCCTGCCTGGAGGACAAGCTGTCTGCCAAGGGACCACTCACTGGAAGCTCAACCGAGAAATGGAACCAGTTCAAAGACGCAGTGAAGGAAACATCAAAGGCAGTCCTAGGCCCAAAACAACGCAACCACCAGGACTGGTTCAACGAGAACAACACTGCTACTGAAGACCTATTGAGCAAGAAGAACAAAGCCTTTATGGAGTGGCAAAATAACCCAAACTCTGCTCCTAAAAAGGACAGATTCAAGTCTCTCCAAGCCACGGCGCAGCGTGAGATCAGGAAGATGCAAGACCGATGGTGGGAAAAAAAAGGCAGAAGAAATTCAGTGGTTTGCTGATGTGAAAAACTACAAACAATTTTTCAGTGCCCTCAAGACTGTCTAGGGGCCATCAAAACCCACCACCACTCCCTTGCTATCCTCTGATGGTGACACTCTCATAAAAGATAAAAAAGGCATCAGCAACAGATGGAAAGAACACTTCAGTCAGCTTCTCAACCGACCCTCTTCAGTCAACCAAAGCACCCTTGACCAGATCCCCCAAAACTGCTCCATTGAACAACTTGATGTCCCTCCTTCAATAGAGGAAGTCCAAAAAGCCATCAAACAAATGAGTGCAGGCAAGGCACCCGGTAAAGACGGGATTCCCAATCGAGGTGTACAAGGCCTTAAATGGAAAGGCGCTCCAGGCATTCCACATAGTGCTGACCAGCATATGGGAAGAGGAAGACATGCCCCCAGAACTCAGAGATGCCTCCATTGTAGCCCTATACAAGAACAAAGGCTTACGAGCAGCCTGTGACAACTATAGAGGTATCTCACTACTCTCCACTGCTGGAAAGATCCTCGCCTGTGTTATACTCAACAGACTCCTGTCATCTGTTTCAGAGCAGAACCTGCCTGAATCACAATGTGGCTTACGACCAGATCGCAGCACCATCAACATGGTCTTCACGGTGAGGCAAATGCAGGAAAAATGCCTTGAGCAGAACCTGAGTCTCTACATTGTCTTTATAGGCCTGACAAAGGCATTCGACACAGTGAACAGGGACACATTGTGGGTGATCCTCAGCAAGCTCGGTTGCCCAGCAAAATTTGTCAAACTGATCCAGCTCTTTCACGTCGACATGTCAGGGGAAGTCCTATCTGGTGGAGAGACTTCCGATCACTTCAACATCTCCAATGGTGTGAAACAAGGCTGTGTCCTCGCTCCGCTACTATTCAACCTATTTTTCACCCAGGTATTACGACATGCTGTGATGGATCTAGACCTGGGCGTCTACATCAAATACCGACTGGATGGCTCACTATTTGACCTTCGCCGCCTGACTGCAAAAAGACAAGAGAGAGACTCATCCTGGAAGATCTCTTTGCAGATGACTGTGCTCTCATGGCCCACCAAGAAAATCATCTCCAAACCATTGTGGACAGGTTCTCCACCGCAACAAAACTATCTGGCCTGACTATCAGCCTCAGCAAAACAGAGGTGCTGTTCCAACCTGCACCAGGGAGGCCAAGGAACCAGCCGTGCATTACAATCGATGGCACGCAGCTTTCTAACATCAACACTTTCAAGTACCTGGGCAGCACCATCGCCAACGACGCATCCCTAGTCCATGAGATTAATGCCAGGATCCAAGAGGCCAGCCAGGCACTCGGGCGGCTGTGCTGCAAAGTCCTCCAACACAGAGGTATAAGCACTGTGACGAAGCTCAAAGTGTATAACGCAGTGGTCCTCAGCTCACTCCTGTACGGTTGTGAGACATGGACACTGTACCTGAAGCACATGAAACAGCTGGAGCAATTCCACCAACTCTCTCTCCGGTCAATCATGAGGATCCGATGGCAGGACCAAATCACCAATCAGGAAGTCCTTGACAGAGCCAACTCCACCAGCATCGAAGTCATGGTCCTCAAAACCCAGCTACGATGGTCTGGACACGTCATCCGCATGGACCCACAGCGAATACCAAGACAGGTATTCTATGGTGAACTGTCAGCTGGACTCAGGAAACAAGGCCGACCAAAGAAAAGATTCAAGGATCAGCTAAAGTCCAACTTGAAGTGGGCTGGCATTACACCAAAGCAACTAGAACTCGCTGCCTCTGACAGAAGCAGCTGGCGAACCCACATTCACCATGCCGCCACCACCTTTGAAGATGAGCGACATCGATGTCTTGCCGTTGCGCGTGAACGCCGACACCAGGCCACAACCTCACCTCCCGTAACAACTGGCGTCCCATGCCCCATGTGCTCCAAATCAGCCTTTGGACTCCAAAGCCACCTGAGGGTACACTGTAGATGAAACTGCACAAAGACAATAGTCATTCTCAATCACCGAAAGACTACTATATATGTGTGTGTGTGTGTGTGTGTGTGTGTGTGTGTATGTGAGTGTGTGTGTGTGTGTGTGTGTGTATGTATTTTTAAATCACTGAACTTTTGGGACATATGGCTAACAGAAGGGTTTGTGGGTCAAAGGAAATAGACATTTTAGTCATTTTCTTAACATAATTTCTAACTGTTTTCTAGAATGACTAAATCAATTCATAGTTCTTTCAATAATGTTTTAATAAGTAGACATTTATAATTGTTAGGAAGCTCTTTATGTCAAGTCAAAAATGTTCCTTCCTGTAACTCTTTCCTATTGATGCTACCCTTGGGGACCAGTCAAATAAAACTAATCTTACTTTCAAGTTACAATACCACAGATGTTTGAAATCATTTTGCACCTCCAGTATCTGCACTTCTCCAAAGGGGTTCACAATTAATTCAATAGAAAGCAAGGATCCACTTAAAATGTCTGAACAGAGAAGTGACATGAACAGAGCAATAACTGAGGAAAATTAATCTTTTATTTAATATATTGAAAGGGAGAGGCAGCGGAGAAAGGAGTTGTTAAAAGATAAATTATATGACCCAGGCAGATGATATCATATATTGAAAATATCACTAAATTAGGAGTCAGAAGAGCTGGACCTGGATCCCAACCTGTTCATCTTTTATTTACTATCAAGTCATTTAATTTCATTTTCTTTATCTGTTTTGGAGTCAGTGTCCTGTTCCTTTTAGCTTTGTGCAGATCCTGGACCAAATTGCTGATAGAGTCTGGCAGAGCAATTTCTAGTCATCTAAGAAAGGTTAAATCGACAACCTTCTGTTGTAGAATCATTAGTAAGTATTAATTCCAAAACAGAAGAGCAGTAAGGTCTAGGCAATTAAGTGACTTGTCCAGGATCCCACAACTAAGAAGTGTATGAGGTCAAATTTGAACCCAACACTTTCCATATCCAGGTCTGGCTCTTTATTCACTGAGCCCCCAGCTGCCCAGCACCTTCTTTTTTTATTGATTTTTCCCAAGTTATCCTGTCTATATTTGGTTTGTACATAGTGATTTTGCATGTTGTCTCCCTCATTAGATTAAGCTCCTTGAAAACCAGGTCTCTTAGCTTTTTTTGTATCCCCAGGCCATAGCACAGTGCTAAATGGAGGAGTGGATAGAGTGCCAGGCCTAAAGCAAGGAAGACATCTTCCTGAGCTCGAATCCAGCTTCAGGCACTTCCTAGCTGTGTGAGCCTAACCCTGTTTGCCTTGAATTCCTCATCTATTGGATGAATTGGAGAAGGAAATGGCCAACCACTCTAGTATCTTCACCAAGAAAAGCCCAAATGGGGGTCAGAAAGAGTTAGACATAACTGAAAAATCATTCCACAACAGATATATAGAAAAGTTTACATCTTGGACTCTTAAACAACATTCTGTTCAATGCCCTAGATTAAATTTAGAGCTAGTTTAGCAAAAGGTTCACAGGAGTCATTTTGGGGGTAAGCTCTGAAGTTTCAGACAGTGATGATGGAGTGGGAGCAGCCATCACATTTTCAGTGTGAACACTCTATAGTGGCCAGTGGAGTGACACTATTGCTTTGAGAAAATATAAGAGAATCATTGATTTGGGGCTAGGTTGGTGGTTCAGTTATTTTGCCACCTGAAGGGAAATTGGCAGTTACATTCAGCTAACTAATATCCATTTCTGGCTAAGAGATAGGTCTTGGAATGATGACATTCCCCTTCAGCCTTCAAACCTTAAACTAAGGATAATGTGTGTGTCACATGTAACAAGAAGTTACGTACAAGCCTGATCCCAAAACTAATTGGCACTTTTGTGACTTTAAACTTCTCGGTTTCCAACCAGGGCTAGTTCAACCTTTCTTAGACAACTTGGTAGCTCTTTACCCTTAAGAAGCTCTCTATATTGATTTAGTATAAGACCTAGGATGGACACTGGATTGGCATAACACAAAACTCCAGAGTATCAGTCCCTCCAATAGCTCAGATTACCACCACAACCAGATCTGTGTATATCCTTTAAGGATCCAAACACATCTGACATATAATATTGACTTCATTATACTTATCTCTTTTCTTCATCAAAATCACTTGTCATTTCATCAGCAAAATTTTATCACTGAGAGCATTCCATCAATTGAGACAAGCCATTTTTTAAATCTCAGGCCTTGAAATCATGCTTATTTTTCTCCTACATTTTTTGAAATCTGCTTTCATAAAGCCTAGAATACACACCACACTGTATCTAATTTCTAACAGAAAATTATGAGAAAAGCAAGTTGAGAATTCATCAGATGATCTGATAGAGATGTCAAGCAGATGTTCAGGTCGTTGAAGCTTTCCATTATCATAATATCATAATTTGTGTCTGTTAGAGTGGTCTATTCTAGTTGGTGCTGTAAAAAGAGGGTTGGAGTCAGTAAGACTTCAGTCTGAATCCTACCTCATACACTTTTACCAGGTGTTTGAGAGATTCAAATGAGATAATATATGTAAACTTTACCTATAATATTTGTAACATTATATAGTGGTGATGATGATGATGATGTACTTCATCATTTGGTGGGGTAAGTAAAAAGTAGCATTCTTTATGAGATTTTTTATATACTGCATAAAGTTTATAAAAGTACCTTAATTCACCTTATTCTCCTTTACAACCACTGAACCAGTCAAATTGGACTATGAGTTATTTATCAAATTCAACATGTTATCTTTTGCCTAATCTAATTCATATTTTATCAGTCATGCTTGCAATGTACTTTCCCATCCCTCATTCTTAAAAAAAAAATAACCATTTCCTTATCTCTGCCATTCTTATTCCTCATCTTCCTTTAAGTCTCAACTCAGGTATCACCTCCTTCATATAGTCTTCCCTTATTGTCTCTAGATAGAAATGTTTTTCCCCCTTCAAATATCCCTAAAATATGTTTCCTCATCATTCCGTATCTTATAGGATACTTACCATTTTCCTTTCACCAGAGGAATGTAAACTCCATGAAGGTGTGGTCTATTTTGCTTTTGTTGTCTTAGCTTTTAGGATAGAACCTTGCACATAGTAGGAACTTAAGGAATAGCAATTGAATTGAGCATTACCTATGATCTACATAATGGTACATAACTTTCAAAATAATGACCATTTTCCCCCTTTTCAGTCATATTTTCCTGCAAATTGTTAGAAATTGCCACAAGTATTTTTCTTGTTTCAAGCTTTCCCTGTTCAAGCTATCTAATTTAGAAATTATATCTGAGCACTTTTCTCTTCCTCCTCAATTTTCGGTTTAAAGCCTTTCTGATGAAATCATAAGCCTCCAGGCAAATATATTCTTCTTATACCTCCTTAGATGGATTCTATCATGGAGCAAAAGTCATTCATTCCTGTAAGCTTAGCCATGGTCCAGAAAACCAATTGTCATTATCTGACAATTTCCTTGCAATATTTCTTTTCCATATTCTCCCCCTTTTCCATGAAATTTTACCATCAATCAGAAGTTACACAAATGCCACCTGTGCCCTCAGCCCTCCAGTTTCCCACTCATGAATTCATGGAATCATAGCTTTGAAAAAGAACTCATAAATCATTTATTCCAATTCTTGCCAAAACAAAAATCCCCTTCACAATATCTGAATGAAGCAAACGAGTCTCTACAGATATATAATATCTTGTATATTTCATATATAAATGAAGCAAATAGTCAACTTACCCTAACTTGAAGACCTCTACTACCAGTAAATCCACTATAACTTGAAGCAGTTCATTCCACAGCTCTGTTAGTATGTTTTGTATTGCTTTTATCCTAAACCTGCCTTTTTAAAACTTCCAATTACTACCTTTAATAAGTGTAATCGTTCCCCATATTCTTAATCTTGTAAAAAAACATTTTTATTCTTCTAAATAGTTTTTTAAATTTAAATTAATTTATTTATTCAATACAGAACATTATTCCTTGGTTACAAGAATCATATTATTTTCCTCCCTCCCCTCCCCCCACCATTCCCACAGCCGACGCACAATTTCACTGGGTATCACATGTGTCCTTGATCAGAACCTATTTCCATGTTGTTGATGTTTGCACTAGGATGTTCCTTTAGAGTCTACATTCTCAACCATATCCCCTCAACCCAGGTAGTCAAGCAGTGGTTTTTCTTCCATGTTTCTATACCCACAGTTTTTCCTCTGGGTGTGGATAGTGTTTTTTCTCATACATCCCTCTGAGTTGTTCAGGATCATTGCATTGCTGCTAGTAGAGAAATCCATTACATTCGATTGTACCAATGTATCAGCCTCTGTGTACAGTGTTCTCCTAGTTCTGCTCCTCTCACTCTGCATAACTTCCTGGCGATTGTTCTAGTTCCCATGGAATTCCTCCATTTTATTGTTCCTTTGAGCACAATAGTATTCCATCTCCAAGGTATACCACAATCTGTCTAGCCATTCCCCAATTGAAGGGCATCCCCTCATTTTCCAATTTTTTGCCACCACAAAGAGCTCAGCTATGAATATTCTTATACAAGTCTGTTTTCCTTATTATCTCTTTGGGGTACAAACCCAGCAGTGCTATAACTGGATCAAAGGTCTTTTAAAGTCCTTTGGGCATAGTTCCAAATTGCCCTCAAGAATGGTTGGATTAATTCACAACTCTACCAGCAATGCATTAATGTCCAAACTTTGCCAATTCCCTTCCAGCATTCATTACTTTCCTTTGCTGTCATGTTAGCCAATCTGCTGGGTGTGAGGTGATACCTCAGAGTTGTTTTGATTTGCATCTCTCTGACTATAAGAGATTTAGAACACTTTTTCATGTGCTTATTAATAGTTTTGATTTCTTTATCTGAAAATTGCCTATTCATGTCCCTTATCAATTGGAGAATGGCTTGATTTTTTGTGTGCAATTGGTGTAGCTCTTTATAAATTTGAGTAATTAGACCTTTGTCAGAGGTTTTTGTTATTAATATTATTTCCCAATTTGTTGCTTCCCTTCTAATTTTGGTTGCATTGGTTTTGTTTGTATAAAAACTTTTTAATTTGATGTAATCAAAATTATTGATTTTACATTTTGTGATTTTTTTCTAGCTCTTGCTTTCTTTTAAAGTCTTTCCTTTCCCAAAGACCTGACATGTGTACTATTTTGTGTTCACCTAATTTTCTTATAGTTTCCTTCTTTATACTCAAATCATTTACTCATTCTGAGTTTATCTTGGTGTAGGGTATGAGATGTTGATCCAAACCTAATGTCTCCCATACTGTCTTCCCAGCAGTTTTCTTTTTATCAAAAAGTGGATTTTGGTCCCCAAACCTGGAATCTTTGGGCTTATCATAGACTGTCTTGCTGAGGTCACTTACCCCAAGTCTATTCCATTGATCCTCCTTTCTGTCTGTTAGCCAGTACCAAATTGTTTTGATGACCACTGATTTATAGTATAGTTTGAGATCTGGAACTGCAAGGGCTCCTTCCTTTGCATTTTTTTTCATGATTTCCTTGGATATCCGTGATCTTTTGTTCTTCAAGATGAACTTTGTTATGATTCTTTCCAATTCCTTCTAAATAGTTTTAAAACTAAACATGACCAGATTCCTCAATACATTCTCATTTGACATGATCCTTTCACCATCCTGGTCAGTCTTTAGAAGTCAACATGATGTTTCACCTTCTCAACAACTGTCTCTTCAAATGTGGTACATAGACTAGTGGAGAAAAAAACTACTCTAGGTATGGTCTTAAAGCCTGAGTAAAGTGGCACTATCTTTACCCTAGTTTGGGGCTCTATGATCCCCTAACCTAACTGAAGATGACTAGATTTTCTGACTGATATATTTCCCTGTTGATTCCTATTGAATAAATCTTCTACTAAAAGTCCAAGAATTTTTAACATGTGGTATATTTGAGTGATCTCTGGTTGACGAAAAGGTGTTTTTGGTTTTAGGTTTTGTTTATGTAGTGTTGCTGGTGTGTGTTGTGTGTTTTTTTCATTTTTTTTTAAATTCCTGAAAAATAAAGTAGGTAGAGGTCAGATTATAATAACTGTAATACCTTTCTTGGCTATGGTGATAGTCATCTGAGGTTGCCTTAAAGCAAATTAGTTTATAAGTCAGGCATTCAGTAAACATTTATTAAGCATCTACTTTGTCCTGGGCACTATAATAATCACTGATGATGCAAAAAAAGTCTTTACTCTCGAGATTTTCACAGTCCACTGAGGGAAACAACATGCAAACAATTATGTACAAACTATATACAGAATAAATCGGAAATTATCAAGAGAGGGAAAGTACTAAAATTAAGAGCTTCCTGACAAAGGTAGGATTTTTAGCTGAGACTTGAAGAAGTCAGGAAAATCAGGAGATAAAGATGAGGAGATAGGGGATTCTAGGCATTAGGGATAGCCAGTGAAAAAAGCCTGGGATCTAGAGATGGAGTGTCTTGTGTGAAGAAACAAAGTCAGTGTCATGAGATCAAAATATTTTACCATGACTTGGCCTGACCCTCTAATTCTATGTGGAATTATCATGACCTTTGAAAATAATGAATATTAGATTCCTGTGGAACAGGGAAAAGTTCATTTAAAATGGATTCAAAAGACTTAGATTTGAATCTTGGCTTATTCTTGTTTGGCCATCTCTTAGAAATGTAATATTAGACTGATCACTTCACTTCCCTGAAGTTCAGTTTCTTCTTCTGTAAAATAGGAATCATAACATTTACACTCCAAATTATAATGCTATTCAAGTCTGAAAATGGAGTGTTGGAAGAGGGCTTCACAAGCCATCTAATCCAATCCCTTCATTTTATAGATGAGGAAAATGAGCCCAGAGGAGTTTGTGACTTGGCCAGTGTTTCTCAGGAATAGTCATGAGATTTGAACTTCTGACTCTAGAACCAGTCTTTTTTCTACAAAAACACTGAGGGAATGTTGGATCTTACCAATAAATTCTAGTACTTTAGTGAAGATCAGTTAAAACCTGAACAGACTAGATAAAGTTGGAGTCAATAACAGCAAAGACATCTTTTAATTTCCTTTCCCAACCCCAATAAGTTGAGGGAAAAAAGTCTTTAGTGTATAACAGTTATTGTGTTCTACTGCAGAAAAGTAAATGATATTTGTTCTATAGGCCCATATAACTCCCGAACAATCTCTCAGGAGAACACTCACCACACTCCTTACATGCTATCTCAACAATGTAATAAATAACTTCTATTATCAGACCAGTATGACACTGACACCCCCAAATTCATTTCAGTTTCTTTCTTGTCAACTCTGCTTGGAATTTAGAAAAGGAAAATGGAGCTTACTACCCTGTGGGAATGTCAGCAAAAGAATGTCAATGCTAAATTTGCAAATCTAAGTTCAGCCCATTTTAATCAATGCACAGGCATTCTGTGCTCATTTTTCTTCCAAGGTAATTTCCAACAACGAGAGAGAGTTCATGGTGGTATTTTAGGAGAAGAGAAAAAAAATTTAGGAGGTGGGGAAGGGGAGACAGACAGAAAGATAGAGAGAGGGACAGAGACAAAGAGATGTTTAGATTATAACATTAAAGGTAAAAAGACGGGCTTCTAAATCTATTTACATTTTCAGTGATCAAAAGGATATGATTCATTGCATAGTGAAGGTATTAAACACTTTTAGTTATGTGACATAGGGTTTTTAAATGCTATTTATTGAATATTAGGTCTTTTTTTCCTTTTGTTTGTTCTAAACTTATTCAATCAGACTTGTAGACTTTCAGAGTTCCATGGGAAATGGAGACTTCTCATTTGTTATATCCCTATTTCTATTATATCAGAGAAACTAAAAAGGCAAAATCATACAACAACAGGTATTGAGTAACCTATGTTTTTCATCTAATAGGGTTTCAAGTCTCTTAAAAAGTATAATTTATCCTCTAGTTTGTAACCCAAACTTTGAAAAATTTTAAAAAAGGTAAACTCCCATTGCCTTAGCCAAATTTCCTTTCCATTTTTTCTCTTACAACATCCTTTCTACCCAGCTACCTTGTACAAATACAAATCTCATTCAAACCCAGGTTTATACCACCATAATTAAAATAGAACCAAGTTTCTAACCACAAAATGGTGATTATAAATCCCCATGAAGATGGGACTAATAATTGGCTATGGTGACACATACCTATAATTCTAACTAGTGGGGAAGCTGAGGATGGTAAATTGTTGGAGCTTAGGCTCAGCCAGCTGGGAGTCCATATCAAGTCAAAACCAATATGATGGGCTCCCTATAGGAGAACAAAAGGCCCAATAGGCTGCCGAGGGAGAAGTAAACCAGTATACAGCAGAAAAATGGAGAAAGTTAAATCTCCTACCAGTAGTGGGATCAGGCCTGTGAGAGGCCATTATACTTCTAGCCTTTGAGAGATAGGGAGACCTAGTCTTGAAATAAATATATAATAGAATTTTAAAAAATAAAATAGGGATTATATTGACCAGGTTTACATTGCTGTTTATAATGGTCAAAACATCAAGATGTAGCACTGGAACAAGGTCCAGTGTGATACTACATAAGTACAAGTCTCATAAATATTGTTTTGTTTCCAATTCACAGTCATAATGTAGAGGAGGGGTTGTCAAATATTTTCTGTAAAGAGTCGGGTATTTTAGACTTTGCAGATCAAGAGACAAAACTGAGCATATTATATAAGTTCTCATATAATAAGAGAAAAAAATTCTAAAAATTTCATATTGACAAAATGCAAAGCAATAATTAATAATAATAATAATAATTTTATAACAAAGGTCCATTTATGAGAATATAACATTTTTTGGAGAATAACAGATTAATTAGGGTCCAAAGATAATATTCCTTAGCATGAAAACTGATTGTAAATAGCATCTTGTATGGATAATACCCTTTTTTATCATAGAGCTAAGAGGCAGTCACTGTAGTTTCTTGATCAAGAAAGTAAAAGGGTAAGGACTATGCTTTAGGAATATTAATTTGACAGCTCTGTGGATGACTTATTGAAGAGGAGAGATTGGAAGTGGAGGAATTACTTAAGAGGTCCATTAGTCCAAGTGAAAGTAAATAAGAATTTAAATTGGTGTGATGGCCAAGGGAGTAGAGAGAAAAGAAAGAATACAAGATGTATTGTGGAGCTAGAATTTTAGAGATTGGAGAACTTTTGGATATAGAGTAAAGGATAGGAAAGAATTAAATATTACTATGAAATTGCAACACTAGGTGTCTCAAAGTATAGTGATGAATGCCATAGAAATACATTAAGTTAGGGAGAAAAAAAGGTTTTTGCTTGTTTTAGAATTGCTTTCAATCAATAAATATTTATTGAGTGCCTACTATATGAAATGCACTAGATAGGTTTTTTGAAATGCCTATGTGGTATCCAGGTAAGGGTGTCCAGTAGTAAATTGGTGCTGTGAGACTGGAAATAGGACAGAGATTAGGGCTAGATTCAACTAGGGGTTCTCTTCATAGTGACAATAAGTGAATCCAAGGGAGCCAAGAATGAGCCAAAACAGAATGCATGACAGGGGAAAAAAAGAAGTGTCCAGGACAGAGCTCTTAGTTACACTTAAGGTTACAGATGAGAACAAGTTAATGATATTACAAAGGAGAATAAGGACAAATAGACAGACAAGTAAGAGGAGGAGAGCATTGTTACTAAAGTCCAGAGAAGAGAGGATGTATTGGAGGCAGGATGATCAACAGCGCTAAATGTTGTAGTGGTGAAGAGCAAGGACTTAGGAAATATTGAGCTTGGCAATTAATATATCATTGCTAACAGTTTCAGTTGAGTGATTACTAGGTACACACCTGTTTGTCATTTGAGGTCAACTTACATGTCCCTTTGACCAAAAATACTTCACTCACTATATTTTCTTCTTTTAATTAATCATTTACAGGAGGCTATTAAGCCCTATTGACACCAAGGAACCAGGAACTTATGAGGAGGAACCAGTGTTCTTTGATTTAAAATCCAGACAAGTACCTATTGTTCTAAGAGGGGAAAAAGAAAGAACAGAAAATATTTTTGCTGTCTAGTTTAGAAAATACCCTCAGACCTAATGGATAACATTTATTTAATTGGAACTAAAATGCATTGGTGAGTCACTGCATAGTCTACAATGAGCAGGTAATGAGGGACTTGTGTGGCATCTCTATCTAGTGTCCAGAGTAAATCAATTCTTTATCCTTTTTATTAGAAAGAAGGTTGTTCCAAACTTTTTCCTTGCCTAAGATCATAGGCAAATGCCTGTAGGCTAAGCTGGCATCCAGATAAAAATCACACTTTGAATTAAGAACCTTCAATATGGCATTTGTTGTCCCTTGGGGTTTTCTACTACTTTGAGATCCTCCTTTTCCAGACTTCAGCCCAGTATACTATTTACTTAACATTCTTTGTGCCATCCTCTCTCTGGCCTTGCTTATAGTTTCTGCCACCTTCCAGGTCATTTTTATCAACTTTTTCAAAGACTTTAGCATCTGGCTCGTGGTGTTCTTCTCTATCCCATTCCCTCTCATCACTTTCTTGTTGATCATCCTTCATTTTTAAAAACGACCAATGGCATCACAGGATGATGTTCTGACCTGTATGTGAATTGGATTTAAGTGAGGCAAAGTTGCATTTTTTAGGATATTCAAGTAGATCATGTAGCTAAAGGATAGCAAACAATGGTCCATGGGTCAAATGTAGCCCACCACCTGGTTGTGTATGGCCAATAAGTCAAGAATGGGTTTTTCTTATATTTTAATATGTAAAAAAGCATTCTGAGCTAACCAGTTACATAAAAACAAGTGGTGGGCTAGATTTGGCCTGTGAGCCACAGTTTTCCAATCCTTGATCAAAACAACTACTTTGACAACCTGACAACACAATTCTTTAATCCTTTCAACTTCAACAACTCCTTTCTCCACCATTTCAGGCACACAAAGATATGAGCACATGATAGCAATCACCATCTTATGAAATTGTACCACTTCCATGAACTGGAACTTTGAAATGCTACTGCCCAACTAGAATCTCTGACACTTCTAGCTCTCTGAGCTACTCACCCACACACAGCTGACTCTCCTTCCCCATAGAGGCCCTTGATTCCTTAATCAAAACTCCCATTTTCTTAGTCCATGATCCCAACTGTGACTTTATTTCCTTTAAGCCTGTTCTTAACCACAAGTTCTGTGACTTTTAATGTTTCACTGTCTACTGCACAAGAACACTGTCCTTCTTAACCCCTCACCCTTCCTGCTGAGGAACATCTTCAATTCCACTATTCCACATTTACAAATGCAACCTTTTTATGCCTTAAAAATAACTTGATTCTCAATACAGCAAAAGGCCATCCACGTAAACATCCAACATAATGGCTAATATTATGCAATGCTTTCCTATTTGGAGAGTACTTCACAAGTATTAAGTCATTTTATCTTCCTAATGACTCTTTGAGTTGAGGAAACTGAGGCAAATAAATGTTAAGTGACTTACTTGGGATCACGTAATTGTGGTCAATAATTCAAAAAAACATTTTTAACACCTATTATGTAGTAAGCACTGTGCTAAACTCTGGGAATGCAAATATGAAAAATAAAAACAATCCCTAACTGCAAGCAGTATATAATCTAATGGGAAGACATAAAACACAAAAAGAAAGTTGTAAAAAAGAACCAAGTCTAGAGACATGATGAAGTCCAAGGGAGTTACTCTGGGAAAGTCTATGTATTAAGTGTCAAAGACAAGATTTGAACAAAGATCTT
This sequence comes from Monodelphis domestica, assembly GCF_027887165.1. NCBI lineage: Eukaryota > Metazoa > Chordata > Mammalia > Didelphimorphia > Didelphidae > Monodelphis > Monodelphis domestica. Next base: position 205,758,519 of record NC_077233.1, on the reverse strand, counting down.
CCCAAAACCAGTCCAGTGTTGTATCCCTTGAACTATCTAGCTGCCTCTAATGGAATGAAATGGAATAGAATGGAAAATCCTTGCCAACATCACTAATTGACACCTCCAGTGATGGGAAATTCACTACTTCTAAAGACAGTTCATTAAATTTTGTAATGGTTTAATGCAGAGGTGTCAAATAAGGCCTAAATGAGATCAAAATGAAAATGAGAAATATTAACAAAAATACAATAGAATAGATAATGTTCATATGTCATTTTCTAAATCAATGTATAGTCTACAGGTTACAGGTACAAGGACCTTTCTGAGTTTGATGTCACGATTTTAGAGGTCAAAATGTTGCTTATGTATATATTTATACATATATGAATTATGTTATTTACATAATTATATTATTGTATATTGTATAATATATAATATAATAATATGCAAAAGTATCTATAAAACAGGTATGTTCTACAGCTGGGTCATTATTGTCTGGCCTCTCTATATATTGTTTTATCATTCATTGACTCCATCCCCATGCCATTGTTAACTCCTATCTGCTGAATCGAGCTGTTATTTAAATAACATTTTGATAATATAATCAAGCAAATTGATTCAATTAGAGTAGGGAAAATGTATAATAATATCAAAAAGATCAGTGACGACATAAACTCTCACACTGTCCATTTGCATTGACCACAAAGGTCAAACACTTCAGCAGAAATTTCTTCCCTATTTGAGTCCTGGATTACTTGCTAAGGATTGCCTGCCTTTAAGGCTGGCACCATTAGAATCTGTCAAAGGTTATCTGTTGCCTCAGATATTGGGGAATATGTGATTTATCTCTAAGTTGTATTATTACTACTATTTGCTTAAGGATATCTGAGGGTGATTTCAGGAAGCGTAGTTGCTTCTATTCATCTTTCATGGATGCTAGCAAATCACCAGTCACTTGCTATGACTATAGAAGAGTACCATTTTTAGAGACTAAAAGCACTCTATATTAAGTTCTTCTGCTGGCATTGACACTGTGGTATGGTAGAAAGAGCCCCTGCTTTTGGAGTTAGAGGACTGGAATTCAAATCTTTCCTATGGTACTTACTTATCTTTTTGATCCTAAGCAAGACACCAACTTACCTGGGCCTCAGTTTCTTCATCTATTAAATAAAGGGGGTTGGAGCAGATTAGAAGTTTTCAGAATTTTTTCTCAGTACTCCTTTAAATTTGTAAAAAACTGGGGGCAGCTGGGTAATTCAGTAATTTGAGAGCCAGATCTAGAGATGGGAGGTCCTAGGTTTAAATCTGGCCTCAGATACTTCCCAGCTGTGTGACCCTGGGCAAGTCACTTAATCCCCATTGCCTAGCCCTTACTGCTCTTCTGCCTTCGAACCAATGCACAGTATAGATTCTAAGACAGAAGGTAAGGGTTTAAATTTTTTTGTAAAAATTATTGAGTATCCCCCCAAAGAGTTTTTGTTCATGTGAATTATATCTATTGATATGTACCAGGTCTAAAACTAAAATAGCTTAGTATCATTATAAAAATAGTTTTAACTTCACAGACTCCCTGAAAGTGTCTCGGAGTCCTGCTCCCGCTCCCAAGGATCCAAGATCACACTTTGAGTAAATCTAGACTAAATAATCTCTGAGGTTCTTTTCTCCTCTAACTGTTTGAACCTAGGTACTCTTTTCAAGACAGAGATAAACCTTCCTACCTATACACTCCTCCAGTCTTAGCCACCATTCACTTTCTCCTTCAAATTTCTCCCATGAAATCCCTATTAAATTTTACATTCTGGCCATTCCACAGATAAGTCATTAGGATCTGAGTTTACAGGGAAGGTATCTTCATCATTTGCCCTGCCTTGTCTTTCTCTTACTCTGGCTGTGCAGTCTGGTAGGTCCTGGGTGCTCTTATTAATATGTGCCATCTATATCAGCCTAAAGAAACCTTCTTTAGGTAATCTGATGTCAAATTTGAAAAAAAAATAGCATTAAATTATAGCAGATAAGGAGGTCCATTTAGATGTCGATATTATTATTGTTAAAGTAAAATAAGACATTTTGATTTGCTAATTTTCATTAAGATCATTATATGTAACATTGTGTTGTTTTTTATTTTTAATTTGCTTAGGGATATCTTAAAAGCAAAAGGGATCTTCCTCCAATAGCTGACATAGAAATTCAAACTCTGTCAAGAACCTACAGTTTTTGTCACAATCCATAGGAAACTTACAGTCTTATGAACTTCCTGAGGCTCAGAGAGACTGAGTCACATACCTAGTAAGGGGCAGAATGGGGGTGTAAACTCAGCTCTTCTTGCCTCCATATACAATTTTCTATCTACTGTGCCATACCGCCTTACTCTAAGCTCCAAATATTAGCTGTTGGACCAACCCAATCCTCTTAAAGTAAAACCAAATAAAAAAAATTATAGATTGCAAAGACGAAATATGTTTAGCTTTGTGTTTGAATAGATTTTGCACTAGAGGGCATTTTTCAAAGAATTCATGTTTAATAAATACTCTTTATAGATCCTAGTAGAGTCTCTAAAATGAACCATAAAAAAGTATATCTTCTTACTGAAGGACATCTCAAAAATGATTTTAAAATAAATAAATAAATCTGTCAGGTTCCCCAGGCTTTTATGATGCTACTCTTCATTTTCAGACTGCCTTTAAATTAAAAAAGAAAAGGTAATTCTTTACAGCACTCTGGAGATGATGTCAGTCAGTGCTCCTGTTACCGTTTTACAGAAAGAAGAAAAGTATGGTGCCCAGTACAGGGGTAGATAAAAGTACATCTTGACTTTTCCAAGTAACCTCTAGAGGACAGTGAAGGAATAGCATGATAAATTCTACTACTTCCCTTTCCCCCTTTTTGAACTAAATTTTAAGCAAGGCTGAAATTATAGGACAAATCATTTTGGCATCTCATAGGAAACTGTGACCAGAAGGGGTTTTTCATTTTATCCCAACCATTTAGTCATTATTACCAAAAAACTTCACTAAACCCTAGGCTTTGCCCTGAGGTAGTGATATGGCCTAAGGGCTTCTAGATCTGAGACCAAATTAATGCATAGAATTCTTTTCTTCCTCATCTTCATCTAGATTCAGGGCTTCTTTCAAATTCCACCCAAAATCCCACTGTCTATTAAAAGTCTTCCCCAATTTTTCTTCAGCCAAGTGCTTTCCTTCTATTAATTATTTCTAATTTATCCTGAATATATTTTGTTTGTATATAATTATTTGCATGTTGTTCCTTCATTATCCACTATCCTTGGTGGTTCTTGAGAGTAAGGACTGTCTTTTGTCTTGCTTTATATTCCCAGAATTTAGTATATAAGTTCCTAGCACATATTAGGCTCTTAATAATGCTTATCAACTTACTGACTGGATTGAGACCAAGCAGGGCATGGACTAACAAGCCACTGAAAAATACAGATATTAATATAATAAATTCAATACTATAAACTGATTTTCTGCAAATAATAGGCCATGACTGATCCCATTCATCATCCCTTTAGAAGCATAGTATATTCCATAAGCCACTTGTTCATATCCATTTAATGTCCATTTTTAGAGGTAACCAGATGACAGTGCATACAAGACTTCAGGAAGACTTCTACCTTCTGATATTTAGTAGCTGTATGATCATGGGTAAGTCAGTTAATCTCTGCCTCCTTCAGTTTCATCCACTGTGTAAAAGAGATAATAAAAGCACCTAATGCATAGAGTTGTTGTGAGGGTCAAATGAGACCATTTTTTGAAAACATTTTTAACACAGTTTCTGGAATAGAGTAGGCACCAATTAATGTTTATTCCCTTCATGCTTACATTTACCCTTTTTAGAGAGTTCACCTTTAAAAGTCATTACAAAGGCTTAAGGAATGACCTGAGTCAAAGAGATATAAAGAGAACCAGAAAAACAATATAATCAACAAGCTTGGACCCAAAGATGAAATATAAGAATACAATTCCTATTCTTATTTGAAGAGGTCATGGAGCCCATGTACAGTGTTTAATTTGGCTAATGTTTCAGTTAGATGTTTTTTTTAATTGTGATATATTTTTATTATTCTGTTAAACATTTCCAAATTATATTTTTAAAATTAAATTTTGTTTCTTACATTTAAATACCCAGTTAAATTCCTCTCCATGCTCCACCCATTTAGAAAAGAATTCATTTGACATTTTACATACATAAATACCTATATCTTACTTGTTTCTATTTATCAGTTCTTTCTCTGGAGGTGGACATACAAAAACACACAAATCATTTTTCAAACACTATTTCTTTTCCTGTACATAATGTTCTCTTGGTTCTCTCATTTCACTTTTCATAATTTCATGTAGGCCTTTCCATGTTAGTTTTGTGGAACAATTTTCCCCTCTTTTAAATTTTTTAATAAAAAAGAATGACTGGAAGAGGAATGAGGGTTATATTAGGAAAGTTCAATGATGCTCAAAAAATCTAGCAACAAATATTTTTAACAGAAAAACCTGAAGAAAAGAAGACAACCAAATTAAGAGTCTCAAAGATGAAAAGGAAGATCTCATCTAAATGAAGAGAAAATTAAGGCAATCATTAAAAGTTATTATGCCCAACTACATAGCAATAAATATGCCATCTAGGTGATATGGATGAATATTTACAAAAATATAAATTACCTAGACTAACAGAGGAAGAAATAGATTACCTAAACAACCCCATATCAGAAAAAGAAATTGAACAAGCCATCAAAAAACTCCCTAAGAAAAAATCCCCAGGACCAGATGGATTCACAAGTGAATTCTATCAAACATTCAAAGAACATCTAATCCCAATACTATACAAACTATTTGACATAATCAGAAAAGAAGGCGTTCTACCAAATTCCTTCTATGACACAAATATGGTAGTTATTCCAAAGCCAGGTAGACCAAAAACAGAGAAAGAAAACTCCTTAATGAACAAAGATGCAAAATCTTAAATAGAATAGTAGCAAAAAGACTCCAGCAAGTGATCAAGAGGGTTATTCATTATGATCAGATGTGATTTATACCGTTATGCAAGGATGGTTCAATATTAGGAAAACTATCCACATAATTGACCATATCAACAAGTAAACCAACAAAAATCACATGATTATCTGAATAGATGCAGAAAAAGCCTTTGACAAAATACAACACTCATTCCTATTGAAAACACTAGAAAGCATAGGAATAGAAGGGCCTTTGTAGAAAATAGTAAACAGTATATATCTAAAACCATCAGCAAGCATCATCTGTAATGGGGATAAATTAGAAGCATTCTCAATAAGATCAGGAGTGAAACAAGGATGCCCGTTATCACTGCTATTATTTAACATTGTACTAGAAACACCAGCAGTAGCAATTAGAGAAGAAAAAGAAATTGAAGGCATTAAAATAGGCAATGAGGAGACCAAGCTATCACTCTTTGCAGATGATATGATGGTCTACTTAAAGAATCCTAGAGAATCAACCAAAAAGCTAGTGGAAATAATCAACAACTTTAGCAAAGTTTCAGAATACAAAATAAACCCACATAAATCATCAGCATTTCTATATATTTCCAACACATCCCTGGCAGCAAGAGTTAGAAAGATAAATTCCATTTAAAATCAGCCTAGACAATATAAAATACTTAGGAATCTATCTGCCAAGACAAACACAAGTATATGAATACAACTACAAAACACTATCCACACAATTAAAACTAGGTCTAAAAAATTGGAAAAATATTCATTGCTGATGGGTAGGATGAGCTAACATAATAAAAAATGACAATCCTACCCAAACTAATTTGCTTATATAGTGATATACCTATCAAACTACGTAGAAGCTTTTTTACTGAATTAGAAAAAACAATAACAAAGTCCTTTGGAAGAACAAAAGATCAAGAATATCAAGGGAAATAATGAAAAAAAAATGTGAAGGTAAGTGACCTAGCAGTACCAGACCTAACTGTACTATAAAGCAGTGGTCATCAAAACAATATGGTACTGGCTAAGAGAAAGAAGGGAGGATCAGTGCAATAGACTTAGGGTAAGTGACCTCAGCAAGACCATCTATGACAAACCCAAAGATCCCAGCTTTTGGGACAAAAATCCACTATTTGACAAAAATGGCTGGGAAAAATTGGAAGACAGTATGGGAGAGATTAGGTTTAGATCAACATTTCACACCCTACACCAAGATAAACTCAGAATGAGTAAATGATTTGAGTATAAAGAAGGAAACTATAAGTAAATTAGGTGAACACAGAATAGTATATGTGTCAGATCTTTGGGAAAGGAAAGATGTTAAGACCAAGAAAGAGTTAGAAAAAATTACAAAATATAAAATAATTTTGATTATATTAAATTAAAAAGTTTTTGTACAAACAAAACTAATGCAACCAAAATTGAGAAAAATATCTTTATAACAAAAATCTCTGACAAAGATCTAATTACTCAAATTTATAAAGAGCTAAATCAATTGTACAAAAAAAAAATCAAGCCATTCCCCAGTCAGTAAATGGGCAAAGAACACAAACAGGCAATTTTCAGATAAAAAGTCCAAACTATTAATAAGCACATGAAAAAGTGTTCTAAATCTCTTATAATCAGAGAATCGCAAATCAAAACAACTCTGAGGTACCACCTGACACTTGGCAGATTGGCTAACATGAAAGCAAAGGAAAGTAAAAATAAATGTTGAAAGGGATGTAGCAAAATTGGGATATTAATGCACTGGTGGTGGAGTTAGGAATTGATCCAGTCATTCTGAAGGACAATTTGAAACTACACCCAAAGGGTGCTAAAAGATTGATCCAGCCATTTGGGGATTTATACCCCAAAGAAATCCTAAGGAAAAAATACATGTATAAAAATTGTTTATAGCTGCACTCTGTGGTGGCAAAAAATTGGAAAATGAGGGGATGCCATTTGATTGGGGCATGGTTGAACGAATTGTGGAATATGTTGGTAATGGAATACTATTGTGCAAAAAGGAATAATAATGTGGAAGAATTCCATGTGAACTGGAGTGACCTCCAGGAATTAATGCAGAGTGAAAGGAGCAGAACTAGGAGAACAATGCACACAGAGACTGATACACTGTGGTACAATTGATTGTAATGGACTTCTCCATTAGTGGCAATGCAGTGATCATGAACAACCTGGAGGGATCTATGAGAAAGAACACTATCTACATTCAGAGTAAGAACTGTGGGAGTAGAAACACAGAAGAAAAACAATGGGTTTGATGAGGACATGATTTGGGATATAGACCCTAAAAGATCAACCTAGAGTAAATTACCCATAATATGGAAATAGGTCTTGATCAGTGACACATGTAAAACCCAGTGGAATTGCCTATTGGATGCCTATTGGCCATCGGATGGGGGTGGGAGGATGGGAGGGAAAGAACATGAATCTTGTAACCATGAAAAAATCTTCTAAAATTAATTAAATAAAAATTTCCAAATTTAAAAAAAAAGAAAAGAAAAAGAAAAACCTACAGGGCAACAGTGCATTGGAGAGATTAAGATTTGGAGTGAAAAGATATGAATTCGCAATCTGGACCTCTCATATATATTTTTATGTAGCCTTAGTAGAGTCATTTAACTGCCTTGAGCTTCAGTTTCTAAATGGGAAAATAGAAAGATTAAATTTGGTGATATTTAAGTTATCTTCTAACAAACACTAAAATCCTATGACCTGACTCCTTGTTCTGATGGTTTTTGTCCTGAATTGATCAGTTTTTCAGGGATTTCTTCCCATGGAAATTCAAGTAAGGGAGAGTTACATGAGAAAATATAAATACCAGAATCACAAAATATGGTGGGCATAGCCCTACACAATCCTATTTTCTTTCAGATTCTAGGAAGTACTACCAATTGCAGTATCAGAAAGAAATGAGTGTTTTTGTAAGTTAGAATTTCCAAATATATAAAAATGGTGGCAGGGGAGTCTCTCATTCTAGAATTGCATTTACTTTGCAATGGCGTTATTCCCCATAAGAAAGCTCAGATCAGTGTCATAGTATGGGATACAAAGCAGTAAAGGGATTTTGAGCATCAGTAGTCATTCCTATGTGCATCCAAGATATGTCTGACTATTTGATTCCTATCCTCTTTGGAAAGAACTATATGTAGAGAGTGACAGTTCATTTGCTATTCTAACACAAAGCTGCACAAGACAAACACCCTTGCTCATATACTTTCCTAGAGCTTAATTTCTGAGAGTAGATTGCTTTGTTATCTGGATCATAGAAATCTTCCCAGACACATACAATGTCAAATCACTAGAGAATGCTTCTGTGCTATGATGGTTGACATCTCTATTTTAAGAAGGGCTCCAGGTTGAAATTCCCTCAACGATATCCTCAAAATTCAATTTTCATTCACATGCCAAGGTGATTGCATACTGCAATGGGAAGTGACATTCTTTGGGCAATTAAAGGACTTGGGTTCTGGCATTAGATAACCTTGGACAAATCTCTTCACTACTCTGCACCTTTTTCCCCCATTTGTAAAATAAGGTGGGTTCAACTGGATGATCTTTAAAGATTCTTAAAGTTCAGTCCTAAGAAGGGCAATAGTTACTAAAGTAAACAAATAATAGTTCAGTAATCAGTGGTTCAATAGTCTCTTCCACAAGCATTCATATAGTAATGTAGTGACAACTGGGTTCAGTAAGTCAAATAAACCTGGTTCTTTGAATCTTATAATTTACAATAAAAAATGGACAACATCAATGTTAATAATGGCTTCTTGTATAGATAATTCCATTTTTGTGTATCTTTGATCTTTTTTAAAACTTTTTCATGATGGGTGTAGAGAGAAAACCTTCTCCCTTTTAATTCCATGGGGAAAGAGAGAGATAAAACTAAATGAAAAGCTCTTCCCAGAGTTAAAGAATTTAGGGGACAGGTTTACATCATGTCAGGCATGAGATAAGATCTTTCCCACTGGCCCCTTCCTTCCAGGAAAATTCATGGGTCAAGGAATAAGAAGGCAGACAAGAAAGCCATGAGAATGTCAGAACATGCAAAATAGAGCCTACAGATACCTAGTAGATCTAAAACTAGAAAAGACCCCAGAGAAAAACTAGTCCAAACCCTTCAATATACATATGAAGAAACTGAGTGCCACAGAAATTAAATGATTTGCCCAAGTCACTACATAGCTAGTAACAGAGGTGAGATTTGAACACCGATTTATTTACTCCAAAAACTGGATTCTTTCCAGTATGCTATGTTAGGTCCATGAACCCTACTCTTTTCTGAAGCTAAAATGAAATGCCAAAAGCGATGATTAAATTATGGGAAGGCATCAAAAGATAAAGTGTGTGTGTGTGTGCATATATACAGTATAGATGTAGATATAAAATGTATACATATAAAACAATTCAATAATTGAAATTGTTGCTATAATTATGGTGGGGAGAATGGGGTTTTGTCCCAAAGTTTATAATCTAGAGCATTGTGGTTCTTTAGCAGCACAAATACAGCTTAGCTTCTGGTTGGTATGAAAAAATTAATCTAAATAGGAAACTATCAGGAATCTTGAGGTGATTTCCTTTCTGATCTAGTCTCACTTTACCTCCCCTCAGATAAGGATGCATTTTCATTGCTTGCCTCAAAAGTAAAAATTGCTCATTACAGCTATCGTTGTCATGGCCTTTGTTTATTCCCTTGCCAATCATCCAAAATTCTAGAACTCAATGTTTACCCTCATGACAACAATGACTAAAACATATTATTCAATTATCTTAGAAGACCCTTTTACAGACTGAGTGCCCAAAGTGCAACCCTCACACCACATGTGAGCTGCCCCCTTACCCCAGACAGGGGAGGGAGGAAGAACTCCCATTGGGCTACTGGACAGAGGGGCAGGTGATGTGAAAAATGCCCCCAGGTGTAGTGGAGACAGAGTGGAGAGCAGCCCCCTCTGGCAAGCATACCATACTTTGCCTACATGGCTCTAGAATAATCTTTGATTAGGTAAGAAATCCCTAAACTTTCAGCTTGCATTCTTAAATTGTGGTATCCCTCTGACTGCTTCAATTATGTTCTCTTCACCTAATTTGCTGTTGAGTGGACATCTGTTCATTCATTATTTCACTTATTTTTTTTTATTTTTATCCATTTATTTATTTTTGTTTTAGAAACACTTATCCCTCACTTTATTAATCAATTTTTAAAAAGAGAGAGAACACTCATAACAAATATTTATACTAGAGCAAAACAAATTCCCATATTGACTATGTCCAAAAATGTATGTTTGGTTCAGCATTTCAAGTTCATTGTCTCTGTAGCAGGATATGAGGAGCATGCTGGGAATTTTTTCCTCGTATTTATTTATTTTTCAGATTACATGTTGATGTAATATCAATAATCATTTTCTGACAAGTTGCAATTCATATTCTCTCTCTCCCTCCTTACCCTTCCTCCCATTTAAGAAGGCAGGTAGTCTGATATAGATTACGCATGTTATCATACAATACAAATGTCTATGTACTTCATGTTATAAAATAGGAGACATATTGATTACACTAGAGAAAAATTCATGGAAGAAATAAAGGGAAGAATTGTGTGTTTCTTTTTTTGGTAAAGATATTTTATTTTAACATTTAAATGTGTAATTTCCATATGAGTTTTCAGAATTCATATGATCCAAACTGTCTCTCTCCCTTCCTTTCTTCCCCTACCCCCACCATGACCCAGATGGATGATAAGCAATTTGATCTCAGTTATATATGTATTATCATGTTAAACATTTCCATATTGTTCATTTTTATGAGAATAATCATATAAAACAAAAACATCAAATTATAAACCCAAGTAAACTAATGTGAAAATAGTATGTTTTAATCTGCATTCAAACTCCAAAAATTCTTTCTCTGGGTGTGGATAGGATTCTTTGTCATAAGTACTTCAGAATTGTCATGGATGATTGAATTACTGAGAATAGCTAAATCTTTCATAGTTGACCATTCCACAGTATTGCTATTACTATTTACAATGTTTTCCTGGTTCTGCTTGTTTCACCATGCATCAGTTTATGTAAGTCTTTCCAGACCTTTCTAAAATCTTCTTGTTTATTTCCTATAGCACAATAGTATTCCATCACCATCACAGACCATAATTTGTTCAACCATTCCCCAACTGATGGACATCCCCTTAATTTCCAATTCCGTGACACATCAAAAGAGCTGCTATAAATATTTTTGTATAATTAAATCATTTCCCCTGCCTTTTAAAAAAATCTTGTTGGGATGCAGCCTTATTATTGGTATTATAGGATCAAAGGGTATGTATTGAAACCCTTTGGGTATAGTTCCAAATTGTCCTCCAGAATGGTTGGATCAGTTCACAACTCCACCAATGAGGAATTAGGGTTCCAATTTTGCCACATTCCCTCCAACCTTTATCATTTTCCTTCACTATCATATCCTGATAGGTGTGAAGTGATACATCAGAATTGTTTTAATTTGCATTTATCTAATCAAGAATGATTTGGAACATTTTTTCATATAATTATTGATAGCTTTAATTTCTTCATCTGAAAATTGCTTGTTCATGTCCTTTGACCATTTGCCAATTGGTGAATGACTTGTATTCTTATAAATTTGACGTAGTTCTTTATATACTTGAGAAATGAGATCTTTATCAAAGAATTTTGTTATAAATTTTTCCCAGTTTGTTCTGTCCCTTCTAATTTTGGTTACATTGGGTTTATATGTACAAAACCTTATTAATTTAATATGGTCAAAATTATTCATTTAACATCTTATAATTTTATCACATGTCTGGTCATAAATTGTTCCTTCCTCCATAGATCTGACAGGTGAACTATTCTATGTTCCCCTAATTTACTTATGGTATCAGCCTTTATGTCTAAATCATACATCCATTTTGACCTTATCATGATATAAGGTGTGAGATACTGGTCTAAAACTAGTTTTTGCCATTCTATTTTCTAATTTTCCCAGCAGTTTTTGTCAAATTGTGAGTTCTTATCACAAACACTGGGATTTGGGAGTTTATCAAACACTCGATTGCTGAGGTCTTTTACTACTAATCTATTCCACTGATCCAAAATATTTCTTAGCCAGTATCAGATTGTTTTGACTTTTACTGATTTGTAGTACAGTTGAGATCTACTACTACTAGGTCATCTTCCTTCACATTTTTTTTCATTGATTACCTTGATATTCTTGACCTTTTGCTCCTCAAGATGAATTTTATTTTTCTAATTTCAGAAAATAAAATTTTTGTGGTTTGATTGAGATGACACTGAATAAGTAAATTAATTTAGGTAAAACTGTCATGTTTATTATATTAACTCAGCCTACCCATGAACAATTAATGGTTTTCCAGTTGTTTAGATGTGAATTTATTTGTGTGAAAAGTATTTTCTAATTATCCTCATATAATTGTTCTTTTTCTCTTAGCAAGTAGATTCCTGAGTATTATAAATTTTTAGAATGATTTCTTCCTACCTTGCTGCTGGACTTTGTTGGCAATATATAGAAATGCTGATGATTTATACGAGTTTCTTTTATATCCTGCAACTCAGCTAAAGTTATTATTTCAACTAGTTTTTAGTTGATTTCCTAGGATTCTCTGAGCATACTGCCATTTCATCCACAAAGAGTGATTGCCTAATTTAATTTTTTTAGTTTCCTTCTCTTCCCTAATTGTGAAAAGTAGCATTTTCAGTAAAATATTAAAAAGTATTGTTGACAATGAGCATTCTTCCTTCATTCCTGATCTTTTTGGTAAATCTTCTAACTTAACCCCTTGCAGATGATACTTGCTAATGGTTTTAGGTAATTATTTCAAGGACAAGTTCACTTAATCCTATGAATTCTAGTGTTTATAATAGTAATAAATATTGTGTTTTGTCAAAGGCTTTTTCTGCCTCTATTGAGATAATCAGGTGCTATCTGTTAGTTTGGTCATTGATATGATCAGGTGTTTACAGTTTTCCTAATATTAAAACAGCCTTTCATTCCAGGTATAAATCACATTTGGTCTTAGGGAATGATTCTTGTGATATGTGTAGTATCTTTGCTAGTATTTAATGTAATATTTTTGCATTTATATTTATTAGGGAAATTGGCTGTAGTTTTCTTTATGTTTTTTGCTCTTTATGGCTTAGTTTTCAGCACCATATTTGTTTTATAAAATTTTTTTGATAGGACTCATTCTTTGCCTATTTTGCCAAATACTTTATACAGTATTGGGATGAATTGTTCTTTAAATGTTTGATAAAATTTACTTGTGAATCCATCTGGTCCTGAGGATTTTTTCTTAGGGAGTTCACTGATGGCTTGTTCAATTTATTTTTCTGAGATAGGAATATTTAAGTATTCTACTTCCTCTTGTTAATCTGGGCAATTTAAATTTTTGTAAATATTCATTTCACTTAGATTGTTCGATTTAGATTTTAGTTGTGCAAAATAGCTCCTAATGATTGCTTTAATTTCCTCTTTGCTGGTGGTGGATTAACCCTTTTCATTTTTGACACATGTAATTTCATTTTTTACTTTATTTTTAAAAATCAAATTGCCAATGTTCTCGGTTTTATTCTTTTTTTCTTCATAAAACCATCTCCTAGTCTTATTTATTATTTCAATGATTCTCTTTTAATTATATTAATTTCTCCTTTCTTTTTAGGATTTCTAAACTAGTCTTTAATTCAGCATTTTTAATTAGTTATTTTTCTAGCATTTATAGTTGTATGTCCAATTCATTGAATTTTTTTTCTATTTTATTGATGCAAGCATTCAGAGATATACATTTTCTCCTAAGTACTGCTTTGGCCATATCCCATGAGTTTTGACGTGTGGTTTCTTCATTATCATTCCCTTTAACAAAGTTATTGATTCCTCTATAATTTGCTCTTTGACCCACCCCTTTTTAATAATTAGATTATTTAATTTTGAATTAATTTTTATTTTTCTTTCCTAATCACTGCTAATTAAATTTATTATTGCTTTAGCTTTGTCTGAGAATGTGATTGCTCTACTCTTGCTTTTTTAACTTCAAACAAAGCCCCATAGATTCTGCTGCATCACCTTTCCTTTACTCTATATCTCCCTTCCTCAGATGTGTTTCTTGTAAGCAACATATCATATGATTGTATTTTTTAATCCACTCTGCTATCTGCTTCTAATTTGTGGGTGAGTTCATCCCATTCACATTCATAGTTACGATTACCATCTGTGTATTCCCCTCCATCTTATTTTCCCCCTTTGATCCTGCTCTCTCTCCCCTTTCAATCTTTCCCTCCCTATAAATGTTTTGCTTTCAAACACCCGCCAATTCCTCTTCCCTTATATTACTCCCTTCCTACCCTACCCTTATCTTATTCTCATCATACTTTTCTATAGGGTAAGATAGGATTCTATACCCCAATGAGTATAGTTAATATTCCCTCTCTGAGCCAGTTCTGATGAGAGTAAGGTTTATGAATTGCCCATCACCATCATCATCCTCTCCTTTTTGCATTTCTTTAGGTGATAGAATTTACCCCATTGTATCTCTCTTCCCTTTTCTGTCAATGCAATTCTCTTTTTCGAACCTTGATTTTTTACATGTCATCCTAAAATTTTAACCTTATTGAATCCCTTAAATTTTCTCTTCTTTGTTTTTCTTTTTATGAGTCTCTTGAGTCTTTTCTTTGGATATTAAATTTTCTTCTGATGTCTGCTCTTTTCATTGAGAATTCTTGGAAATCAATTTTATCAAATGATAATTGTGGAAGTGATTCTTGGCTTTAAACCTTTGCCTTTGCCTTCCAGTTCCAAGCCTTTTGATATTTCAGTGTAGAAGCTACTAAATCCTGTGTAATCCTGACTGCGGCTCCATGATATTTGAACTGTTTTTTTTTTTTTCTGACTGTTTACAGTATTTTCTCCTTGACCTGGAAGCTCTTGAATTTGGCTATATTTCTGGGAGTTGTCATTTGAGGATTTCTTGAAGGAAGTGACCTGTGGATTCTTTCAATTTCTATTTTACCCTCTTGTTTAAGAATGTCAGGGAAGTGTTCTTTGGAAATTTATTGAATGTGATATCTAGGCTTTTTAAAAATCTGACTTTCAAATAATTCTTAAATTCTTATATTGTCTCTCCTAGATCTATTTTTCAGTTCAGTAATTTTTTTCAATGAGATATTTCCTATTTTCTTCCATTTTTTCATTTTTCATTTTGCTTTATTGTTACTTGATTTCTCGTGAAATCATTAGTTTCTATTTGTCCAATTCTAATTTTTAAGATATCATTTTCTTCAATGAGATTTTGAACTTCCTTTCCCATTTGATCATTGTGTTCTTTTAAAAATCTTTTCTTCACTGGATTTTTGTGCCTCTTTTTCCATTTGGCCAATTCTGCCCTTTAGGCCATTTTTTTAGCATTGCTTTCATTTGTCTTCCCCATTTTTCTTCTACCTCTCTTATTTGATTTTTGAATTCCTTTTTGAGCACTCCCTAAGCCTGAGCACAATTTCCATTTTTCTTTGACATTTTTCAGTGGTTGCTTTATTCTCACTATGCCTTCTGAATCTGTGCCTTGTTCTTCTTTGTCTCCATAAACATTTTCTATGATTAGGTCTTTTATTTGGTTCTTTGCTCATTTTCCCCACTTTTCTTTTGGATGAGGGCTTTCACTTTTATCTTAAAGGTGGGTTCTGTTCTCTGGGTATGCAGTGCACTCTATCAAACTTCCATTTTTCCTTGGTGCTACCTTCAATTCCAGTTCTGGGTTTCTGCAAGTTTCAGTTTTTCCAAAGTGGCATAATAATCTGTTGACTGGGAGCCAACTCCCATTTATGATTAAAATTCCTCTAGGGACTTCTAATGGTTTTCAAGGCTCAGAACACATTGAACTACCTTGTGCTGGGGCTTAGGGCCTCACTCCAATCCAGGGCAGATTCTCT
Source organism: Monodelphis domestica (assembly GCF_027887165.1). NCBI lineage: Eukaryota > Metazoa > Chordata > Mammalia > Didelphimorphia > Didelphidae > Monodelphis > Monodelphis domestica. The sequence goes on along the minus strand of NC_077233.1, from coordinate 205,742,604 downwards.
GAGTCTCATTCTGTGCTTAGAGGTCAAGTGCATTGCAGATTGCTTTGTTATGGGACTTGGGACCTCACTTTAGGCTTGGGCACAACTCTGAGCTTCCTTTTAAGCAAGTACCAGCCAGACAAGGACTTGGGAACTGGGGTTCAGATCTTTCCTACCCACTTAGATAGAGGCTCAGAGATTCACTCTAGGTTTATCTCAACCAGATCCACTGTGGATTGCCCTGCAAAGAAGCTTGGGGTCATACTGCAGGTTTGCACTAGGGTTTGAAACTTCAAAGGATGGTTGAGGGGTGTTCTGCTGTTGGCTTAGTCTGGGTCTTGGGGTCTTAAAATTGTCTTTTGCCCAGGTTCAGAAGCTGAAACAGTAAAAGGGAGATAGGTGCATTTTCTTCTCTTGAAGTTGAGGAAACTGAGTCTAAGAAGCATGAAACAACTTGCCTACCATGACAATGTTAATGAGAGTCTAAGGTGGGGTTTGAATGTCAAGACTTCCTGACTCTAAATCTACTAATTAACTACTACCATTCTAGTTTCATGTCACTCAGCTTAAAGGTCATGTAGGGTATAGAATTACTTTGCCTTTCATTTTTGAAGCAGAATATATTGATAAGAGATGAAAAGAATAGAAGTGTTTTTAATAAGATGTTTCAGAAGGGAGATATTATTGGGGAATGGGATTAGATAGGAAATTAGTAGAACTGAGCAACATATTAGATATTGTCATGGTTCAGAGACAAGAATACTTGAATTATAGAATAAATAATTCTATTATGTATATAAATACATGGCATCCTATGTAAACTCTTATTTGTATATCAAAATGGTGAATATTAATTCTGAATAAAGAGAATTTTTGTAAGCCCTTTTCTGATTTAGAAGTTTCATTAATGTTTTCTGTTTTTTTGCACCATAGTCATTTTACCAATATACCAACCCTTTGCTCCTGTTGAACTTTTCTTTGTTTTCTAGGCCTCCCAGATATTCTTCATATATGACCGTTCATCTTTTATCCCTGTACCATTGTTCAAGTGTTCCTTTCACTCTGTTACCTCCCAAAATTCCTAGACTTTTTTTAAGAGTAAAGTTCAGGCATCACCTTCCACATAGAGTACTGATCCTCTCAGTTGTTAGTGCTTTCCTCACTTTCCAAAAAATATTATGGATATAAATTGTATTTATTTATCTATGTACAGGTTTTCTCCCCTAGTGGAATGTTAGGTCTTTGAGGGAAGGAACTATTTTTGTTTTTTTTTTTCTCTATATCCTCAAAATTTAACATAGACAACAACAAAAAGAAAAGCAATTGAGTAAAACTGACCAACAAAAAACAAGTATCTAAAGTTTCTGTATCCTCTACGATAACATGATAGAAGAGAAAGAGGAAAAGAAAGATGAGTAATAGTCTTATTTTTTCATACTTTAGCCACAGTATAAATAATAACTTGTCCTTTGCAATTATTATACCATTTGGCCTGCCCTTCCACATCCCACTTCTTCCCCATAAATAGAAAGAGACATGTATTTAAAGGAAACCCGGTATTTAGAACATAAGTATCCTTCGCCTTCTGTGTATGTATGTGCTCTGTGTAATGAAATGAAGCAAAAAAAAAATCAAAGTAATGTTTGCTGCATATGAGACTACAAGGACACTCAATGTAACCATATAACAAATCATCAAAGAAAAATGCTGTAGAAGATCTATGCCTTTAGGACAGCCTGCCTCATTTAGTAGATCTAATGCTGCCATTAAAGCTACTCTTTAGTTTTTCTTTTCCTTTGTTCTCTGGTAATTGTCCTTCTGCTACACTATTTGTCTCCCAAGGAGTTGTCTCCTGACTAGGGGATGTGTACAATAGGCCCTGAATTATGGATTCTCCAGTGGTATATGCCACAGACTTCAGTACTGGCAGGTAGTTCAGAAGAATGGAAGCCAAAAACCAAGCAGAATGAAATATGCCAATAAAGATATCAGTGCTGTCTTTTTACTTTTAATAGCTTATTTTTAAACTTTTCAAGTAATGCAATTTTTTTATTAATCTGTTTCTTCCACTACCCACCCCCTCTTACTCTGGAGCAATTCAACAACAACAACAACAACAACAACAACAACAAGGCAAAAAAACAAACAAAAAAATTAGCCAGGCCAAAAAAAAATGTATTTTTTCCTTTCTGCATTTTAACTTTCTCACCTCTCTTTTAAAAAGTGAATGGTATTCAACTTTCCTGGGCAAGTCACTTAACCATAATTTATTAGCCCTTACCATTCTTCTACCTTAGAATTAATACTTACTATCAAGATAGAACGTAAGGGTTAAAAAAAAAAGATAGTCATTCTTTTGGACTTGTGATTTATCATTATATTTATCAGAGCTCTAAAGCTATTTTCCCAATAATATACTTATCATTGCATAAATAATTTTATTTTTTCTCCCTTTGCTCTGCTTCAGTTAATAATGGTCTTCTCATTTCTTGTGAAATAATTCATCATTTGATACCTATACTTTCTGATGTATGCTAAAAGCTACATGGGTCTTAGAGCAATGTGGAATACTTTTCCCTTTGTTTTTATTTAATTTTACTTTATTTAGTCAATTTAGAACATTATTCCTTGGTTACAAGAATCATATTCTATCCCTACCTCCCCTATACCCACCCTTCCTATATCTGACACAAAATTCCACTGGGTATTACATGTGTCCTTGATCAGAACCTATTTCCAAGTTGTTGATGTTTCCACTACAATGTGTGGTAGAGGCAGAAAGAGGATGCAAGGACCAAGGCTGGAGACCTAGCTGTCAATCAAGAGAAGGTTCCAATGGAATGTTCCCAGGAATGGCAGTTGGGAGTTTCTGGCCACACTGAGGAGAAGAAGCAGGATCTAAAAGGCTTTGGACTTTGTATCTGGCTCTGAGCAGTTGAAGCTGACCAGGGGAGAAACTTTTGAGTTGGTTGTCACTTGGAGAGAATTGAGCTGGCCAGGAGAAACTAAGAGACTTTGGACTTTGTTTCTCTCTGGGACTAAGCCGAGAGAACTTGCTGATTTGTGAAGAAGAAAGAAGATTTAAAAGCTGTTGTCCTCCATCTCCCTAACTGTCTAAGAATCACAGCTTGTGACTGGACTACTTTCTCAAACTCTCAATTTTTCCTCAGTTTAGATTAGGGACATGCTCATCCCTCTCATCTCAGTTTCCCATCCTGTTATCCCAATAAACCCCTTGACTAAGAAAGCAACTAGAGCATCTTTATAGTTCACTCAGGAGGGAGGGAAAAAGCCAAAGGCTTCAAGAAGATTGGGAGGTGAGGGTGACAAAAAGGAGAGGGTTGGAGAAGGGAGGGAGTAAAGGGAGGTTAGAAAGATATCAGTACTGGTCCATCATCCATCAGTAGGGATCAGTAGGCAAACCCCAGAGTAAACACCAAAGCAGTTCCCTGTAGAGCAGTTCCCTTGTGTACCAGCATCCCTGTGAGGCAGCATACCTCAGCATTTCTCATTCCTACCTCCATTACAAATAAGCAGCCTCAGGTTCCCTTAGCAGTTCTACAGTCACAGCCAGAGGACAGCAGTCACTGCAAAAAGAAACAATTTCCCCTCAGTTTACCTTTCTATTTCAATCAGTAGGAATTCTCTGCAGTTTATTATTCTATTTCAGATACTCATTTAGAGTCTACATCCACAATCATATCCCCCTCAACCCATGCGATCAAGCAGTTGTCTTTCTTGGGTGTTTCTGCTCCCACAGTTTTTCCTCTGAATGTAGATAGTGTTCTTTCTTGTAGATCTCTCCGGGTTGTTCAGGATCTTGCATTGCCACTAATGGAGAAGTCCATTCCATTCGAGTGTATCAGTCTCTGTGTACAATGTTCTCCTAGTTCTGCTCCTCTCACTCTGCATCACTTCCTGGAGGTTGTTCCAGTTCACATGGAATTCCTCCACTTTATTATTCCTTTGAGCACAATAGTATTCCATCACCAACATATACCACAATTTGTTCAGCCATTCCCCAATTGAAGGGCATCCCCTCATTTTCCAATTTTTTGCCACCACAAACTGAGTGATTATGAATATTCTTGTACAGGTATTTTTTCCTTCTTATCTCTTTGGGGTACAAAGCCAGCAGTGCTATGGCTGGATCAAAGGGTAGACATTTTTAGCACCCTTTAGGCCTAGTTCTAAATTGCCCTTCAGAATGGTTGGATCAATTCACAACTCCACCAAGCAGTGTATTAATATCCCAACTTTGCTACATCCCCTCCAGCATTTTCCATTGCTTTTCATGTTTCCATTTCCAACTTTCCATTGCTGTCATGTTATCAAAGCTGCTAGGTATGAGGTGGTAAATCAGTTGTTTTGATTTGCAACTCTCTAATTATAAGAGATTTAGAACATTTTTTCATGTGCTTATTAATAGTTTTGATTTCTTTAACTGAAAATTACCTATTCATGTTGCTTGCCATTTATCAATTGAAGAGTGGCTTTTTTTGTACAATTGATTTAGCTCTTTATATAAATCAGTAACTAGACTTTTGTCAGAGGATTTTATTATGAAGATTGTTTCCCAATTTGTTGCTTCCCTTCTAATTTTGGTTGCATTGGTTTTGTTTGTACAAAAACCTTTTAATTTTATATAATCAAAATTATTGATTTTACATTTTGTGATTTTTTTCTAGATCTTGCTTGTTTTTAATTTTTTTCCTTTTTCCAAAGATCTGACATATAAAATATTGTGTTTTCACCTAATTTACTTATAATTTCCTTCTTTATATTCAAGTCATTCACCCATTCTGAGTTAATGCTAGTGTAGGATGTGAGATGTTGATCCAACCCTAATCTCTCCCATACTGTCTTTCAATTTTCCCAGCAGTTTTTTATCAAATAGTGGATTTTTGCCCCCAAAGCTAGGATCTTTGGGTTTATCATAGACTGTCTTGATGAGGTCATTTACCCCAAGTCTATCCCACTGATCCTCCTTTATGTCTCTTAGCCAGTACCATATTGTTTTGATGACCACTGCTTTATAGTATAGTTTGAGATCTGGTACTACGAGGCCTCCTTCCTTCGCATTTTTTTCATGATTTCCCTGGATATCTGTGATCTTTTGTTCTTCCAAATTAACTTTGTTATTTTTTTCTAATTCAGTAAAAGATTTTGGATCTAGATGCTCTTTCCTCTCAGAATTGATTTCACTAGAGAGTAAGGTTTATGTATTACCTATTAGCACTCTCTTCCTCTCCTTCTTATAAGAGTATTCTTCCCCTTCCCTTCTCATGTTTGTCTTTGTGTGATAAAGATTATCCTATGTATTTTATATTTCTTCAAGTATCTTTTGGTGCCATCCTCAATTCCCCCCTCCCTTTTTCCTTTTTTGCATATCATCTTATAGCATTTATTACCTCAGTCTCTTCCTGTGAATGATTCCTCTAATTACTATAATAGAGAATATAATTTTTGAGAGTTACAAATAACATTTTCCTCATATTCTAATATAAATAATTTGATCTTATTGAAGCCCTTAAAGAAGAAAGTTTGAATAAAAAACATTTTTCCCCTTTTCCATCTCTTTCTCATTTACCTTTTCATGTTTCTCTTGATCTTTGTGTTTGGATAACAAACTTTCCACTTATTTCTGGTCTTTTCTTTACAAATACTTGGAAATGTTCTATTTTGTTGAATTCCCATACTTTCCCTTGGAAGTATATAGTCAGTTTTGATGGATAGGTGATCCTTGGTTGAAGACCCAATTCTCTTGCCTTTCTGAATATCATATTCCAAACCTTGCATTCCTTTATTGTGGAAGCTGCCAGATCTTATGTAATCCTGATTGGTACTTCTTGATATCTGAATTGTCTCTTTTTGGCTTCTTGTAAAATTTTCTCCTAAGCTTGGGAGTTCTTGAATTTGGCAATTAAATTCCTTGGAATTGTCTTTTGAGGATTTAGTATAGAGGGTGTTCTATGAACTCTTTTAATGTCTATTTTGCCCCCTTATTCAAGAACATCAGGGCAGTTTTCTTGGATAATTTCTTGTAGTATGATGTCAAGATTTCTTTTTATTTCTGGATTTTTAGGTAGACCAATGATTCTCAAATTGTCTTCTCATGCACTATTTTCCTGATCCGTCATCTTTTCAGTGAGATATTCTATATTTTCTTCTATTTTGTCAGTCTTTTGACTTTGCTTTATTAATTCTTCGTATTTTGCAAGATCAGTGGTTTCCAATTGCCCAATTCTGATCCTTAAGGCCTGGTTTTCTGTTATAATCTTTTGATTTTCTGCTATAATCTTTTGGTTTTCTGCTTTAATCTTTTGAATTTCCTTTTTGGTTTGGTCTGTCCTGCTTTCACAGCTTCTAGCTGTTTCTTCAATTGGGAGTTCTTGTCCATTGTCATAAACTGTTGTTTTCTTTTTTAACTATTTCACACTCACTTTTCTTCCCAGAAGGCTTCCGTCTTTTTGATGAGCTCCAAGTTAACTTCTTCCAGAGGCTGTGGACAATTTCCATTTTTTTTTGGAAGGTTTTGGTGCATTTATTTGGATTTCCTCTTCTATTTCCTCTGTAGCGTGGGTTTTTCCTCTGTAAAAATTACCCAGAGTCAAACCCTTCTTCTTGTTTTTCTTGAGGTTGGGAAGTTGTTCCTGGGCACTATTTGCCATCACTGTGGTGGTTTTTCCTTCCCTTTTCAGTTAGAAATTTGAGTGAGATGGGCAGGCTTTCTGTGTATGGAGCTAAGGAGCAAGGATTTTGGCTAAGGTCAGGTCTGGAGGCTCTGCAGCTTCTGCTGTTTGCTGCCCCTCTCTGTGCTATCCTCCTGCGTGGGAGCCCATGATCTGTGCTCCTCAGCTTGCTAGAGCCTCAGGCCTAGCTGCTCTCAGGGGTAGGTCCTCTGTGGTCTCAGTCAGTAGCCAAGGACCCAGAGGTGCCCCTCACTCACTCCAGAAGTGCCCCTTGCTCCATCACTGATTCTAGGGAGTGCTCTGGCTCCATAGATGGGGTGGGGGAGGGTGGATCAGTTCACGTTTTGGTGGGAGCTTTTTCACCCCTTTATGGTGTGGAAATGCCCAACTCCCATGTACCTTCAGTGCTGTGCCCTATTGTAGAGTCCCTTCATTCTATGAATTTGTTTGTTTTCTTTGGCTTTTTGAGGTAGTCTGTATTGGTGGATGGTAGGGAGAGAAAGAGTCCTACGTCTAGACTGCCACCATGTTTACCTGGAAGTCCTCCCTTTATTTTTAAATAAGGATAATTGGTGGCATGATTTATAATTTTAAAAAAAAGTAAGAGCTTTTAAGGGAAATCACAGGTATGCCAGTTCCTACAATCCTGGTGTAGAATCATGTAGTTCTACTATCATCAAAAAATGGGAAGCAATAAAAACTTCATGGTACCCTGGACAGCCATTCAATTAAAATGATCATATATATTTTCAGCACTGCAGAAAAGGTGTTCTGAAAAAACCCAATATAAAACCTATATTAAATTCTTTAGGATTTTACACACACATGGAGACTGCTCTTTACAGAAAAGGAACTACACTGAAACTTTGAAAGTTTTAGTTCTTCTTCAGTTGGGAACTTATACCAGAACCTCCCCCACCTCTCTATTTCTCTCTCCTATGATTGATTGCTTTTCTCTGTCACACACACACACATACACACACACACACACACACACACACACACACACAATGTTAAGTGACATGGACCACAACTGTGTAATGGATGGGGAAATCGAGCCACCTACTATATTTACTTGAAGCTAGAGAGTGAGAGAGATGGAATGGAGCAAGAAGGTGGAGAGGGGTAATAGATTGTTCCTCCCCTTGCTTTCCTTAGTAAAACCAGCATTAGCTATCTTCAGAATTACAGAGTATATCTCTTCAGAGACTGGGTTGAATGTAAAATCAAGTACTGAAACTGATTCTTCTTCCTAGAGGAGAAAGTATAGCTCTCCTCCCCAAGCTTCAGGTCTCTCTCCCTGGATATTATGAGGCAGGCACTAACAGAATAACTATTCTAAAGGGACACACACAAGATAGGGTAAATAGGATTATATAAGGCAGTGGAAAGTGGGAAGTAGGAGATCCCTGAGACTAACAACTGACCCCTCCCCAAATATTGAAGAGTCAGGCTGCCTGCCTGACCCTCCCAGGTCAGTTGTGAGAGCTGTCTCGACTTCTATATACCCAGGTTGTAGTACAAAGTTCAAGTACAGACTTTAGGAGATGGAGATGAAAATCTTCTTTGGATGGAAGACTTCATAATAAAAGTCCTATCCACTCCTTTTTTCATCAGCTTGATCCAAGGGGTTTGAGTTCACAGAGAGAGATGAGATGGTCAAAATGCTCATAAGGTCTTTCTGCTTCAGAGATTTCTGAGACCAAACACCCTCGAGAGTCTCCCAAAGAGAAGTGAAATAACTGCTTTGAATCTTCTCAGCTCTTCTATTTTTTCCCAGAATTCTCTGTCTTTCTTGCTCTTCCCCCTCTTGGATTGCTTTTTTGCATGTTGAATATGACTTTCCTCTCTTACAATTCGCTTATAAAAGCTTAACTCCCAGGGAGAATTATATGTGAATAAAAATACTAAAGCATTATTCTTATTATTTTTCATCAGATATTACTTGTGAACCTTCAGAGATAACATATAAATGAGGAATGGAAATTCCACTTCCTTTATAGAAGTAAAGAAACAAAATGTTTAAAACAGTAGGCTTTGCAAAGGGATTAGGTAGAGTATGCACTCAGCAGGAGATAGAAATAGCACATACAATAAATATCCTTGCTGATGAGGACTTTATTCAATCCTTTTTTCATGATTTGCAACTACAAAAGCTAGATTAATTTTCTTATTCTCTCTTCACAGCAGTATCAGATTTTTAACAAAAGATGAAGTCCAACTTGGCTAGGAAATATATCATGTTAAATTTAACAAAGGTATTTACTCACTCCTACAAGGATGTTTTCCAAATTATTGAAGAAATATTCCAAATTTTAAAAGTAAAAAAAGAAGTGAAATAATTTGGCCATTTCTTTCCAAGGCTTGCAGATAGGTAGATCACATCCCTTCTTCCATGAAAAGAAAGAACAGATGAATAAACAAATGAAGGAACAAAGGAAGGGAAGAGGGAGGGAGGGAAGGAGGAAGAAATATAACCCAATAGTATTCCATTTCTTCTGTAGATTTGTACAACAATGAATGCAATTTGGAATTATGCAAAGAAAATGACTAAAATATCTACATCCTCTGTCTCAGAAATCCCACATCTACACGTATATTGCAAATAGATCACAAAGAGAAAGATCTCATTTATACTTACATATTTATAGCAATATTCTTTGTAATAGTAACAATTATAGAAAATGTAGAAACTCTTTCTGCTGTTGGACATCCCTAATGGAGTCTGACCCTAACAGATGATGATTCCAGGAGGTGGAGTCAATATGACAGCATAGAGGCAACGAAAGTTCAGACCTCTGAAAACCCTTCTTACCAGTTACAAACTAAATGCTCCTACGGGACTGAAAATCAAACCTATCAACAAGACAGAGCCAAGGAACCCTTCTGCTGTATTCAACTTAAAGGTATTCCCCCCCCCAAAAGCCTGAATTTGAGAACACTGGGTTTAAGGGGAAGAAAGAAGGAAGGTCCCAGGACCCCTCCCCCACCTAGAGCACTGAACCTCCAGCCATAGCTGGAACCTCTGGGCAGTCAAGGGTGCTAGTCTGGAGGGAGTACCATGCAGGCAAAGCTGTGCCAGATGCAGAGTGTGGAACACAGATGTTGAGGAAGCAGTTGGAGAAGAAGTGCAGGGCAGGAGGCATAGTTGCAGTGGGGGAGACACTCCATATTGACCCACCCCCTTCCCCAGCTTTTGGCCTCAGGGCACATCCAGCTCTGCAACTCCTCTGGGCTTATTCTCATTAAAGCCTTCAGTGGACAGGGAAACTCAAGCACCAATATCCCTCCCCCACAAATAGAGAAACTATATGAATAGAACTACAAAACAATCTCCATACAATTAAAACTAGATCTAAACAATTAGAAAAAACATCAGTTGCTCATGGGTAGGATGAGCAAACAAAATAAAAATGACAATCCTAACCAAATTAATTTACTTATTTAGTTCCATACCCATTGAACTACCAAAAAACTATATTTACTGAATTAGAAAAAAACATAACAAAGTTCATTTGGAAGAACAAAAGATCAAGGATATCCAGGGAAATCATGAAAAAAAAAAGGCCAAGGAAGGTATCCTTGCTGTCCCATATCTCAAACTATACTATAAAGCAGTGGTCATCAAAACAATATGGTACTGGCTAAGAGACAGAAAGGAGGATCAGTGGAATAGACTTGGGGTAAGTGACCTCATCAAGACAGTCTATGATAAGCCCAAAGATCCCAGCTTTTGGGACAAAAATCCACTATTTTATAAAAACTGCTGGGGAAATTGGAAGACAGTATGGGAGAGATTAGGTTTTGGTCAACATCTCACACCCTACACCAAGATTAACTCAGAATGGGTGAATGACTTGAGTTTAAAGAAGGAAACTATAAGGAAATTAGGTGACACAGAGTAGTATACACGTCAGATCTTTGGAAAAAGGAAAAATGTTAAAAACAAGCAAGACCTAGAAAAAAATAACAAAATGTAAAAGCAATAATTTTTATTATATTAAATTAAAAAGTTTTTGTACAAACAAAACCAATGCAACAAAAATTAGAAGGGAAGCAACAAATTGGGAAACAATCTTTATAACAAAAATCTCTGACAAAGTCTAAGTACTCAAATGTATAAAAAGCTAAACCAATTGTACAAAAATTCAAGCCACTCTCCAATTGATAAATGGGCAAGGGACATGAATAGGCAATTTTAGTTAAAGAAATCAAAATTATTAATAAGCACATAAAATGTTCTAAAATCTCTTATAATCAGAGAGATGCGAATCAAAACAACTCTGAGGTATCACCTCACAGCCAGCAGATTGACTAACATGACAGCAATGGAAATTAATGAATTCTAGAGGGAATGTGGCAAAGTGGGGACATTAATGCATTGCTGGTGGTGTTGTGAATTGATCCAACCATTCTGGAGGGCAATTTGGAAATATGCCCAAAGGACGCTAAAAGACTGTCTGCCCTTTAATCCAGCCATAGCACTGCTGGGTTTGTTCCCCAAAGAGATAATAAGGAAAAAGACCTCTACATGAATATTCAAAGCTGTGCTCTTTTTGGTGGCAAAAAAAAATTGTAAAATGAGGGGATGCCCCTTGATTGGAGAATGGCTGAACAATTTGTGGTATATGTTAGTGATGGAATACTATTGTGCTCAAAGGAATAATAAACTGGAGGAATTACATGGGAACTGGAACGACCTCCAGGAATTGATGCAGAGCAAAAGGAACAGAACCAGGAGAACATTGTACACAGAGACTGATACACTGTGGTATAATCAAATATAATGGACTTCTCCATTAGTGGCAATGCAGGGATCCTGAACAACTCGGAGAGATGCATGAGAAAGAACACTATCCACATTCAGAGGAAAAACTGTGGGAGTAGAAACAAAGAAGAAAAACAACTGCTTGATTACATGGGTCAAGGGGATATGATTGGGGATGTAGACTCTGGGTGAACATCCTAGTGCAAACATCAACAACATGGAAACCGGTTTTGATCAAGGACACATGTAATACCCATTGGAATTGCAATCAGCTACAGGAATGGTGGGGGGAGGGTAGGGAGGGAAAGATGATTCTTGTAACCAAGGAATAATGTTCTAAATTGACTAAATAAATAATTAAATTTAAAAAAAGAAACAATGTAGAAGACCATAGATTTGGGAATCACTTAACAGGTTGGTACATGAATATAATGGGATGCAGCTGGATTGCATAAAATATGAACAATACAGAGAGCCATTGGACACAATAACAACAAAGGAAAAAATGAGGAGTGAAGAGTGAAGTAAATAAAAATAATGAAGTATCTGCAATGATTTTAAGAAATTACTTTCTTTTTTCTTTTAAGATTTTTATTTTATAAAATTTTATACATACATTTATAAACATTTAAAAAGTATACACATGTACATACACAAAGATTGGACAATATGTAATTTTAATGTTCAAACTTGTACCTAGAAAAGAGGTGAAAGTATACTTTCTTCCCTTCAATGTAAAGTTTAAAGTCTAGAGTAAAATACTCCAGGTATGGTCACAAAGTGCTGATATACTGATTATCTTTATTAATTGGTATTTTAATCTTTATTTTTATATTTAAAGGATATATTAGGAGTAAAACATTGAGAAGTATAGTTCATTTTTTAATTAATGTGATATGAAAATCAATAAAAAGATGATTTCCTTTAAAAACTAGGATATTTGCCTTTTTCTTATACTATGGTTTCTCTTTTATTCTGCATGATCTTATCTTTTTGTGTTTGTAATTTTTGTTTAACATCATCTTCGTCATTCCTCTTCTCCTCCTCAAATTTCCATATAAAACCATTTTTAGAAAGTAGAAAAAGGCAGTTCGTGAAAATCAATTAACAAAATTATGTTGGGCAATATATGCTAAATTGAATTATTGAATACCTTTTGTCCTCCCCTTTTGTAAAAAAAGAACAAAAGTACATTTTATTAATTTTATTCCAAGGCTAATCTTGATCATTGTCAAGACACATCATTCCATTTCATTTGCAGTAATTCTCTCATGTTCAATATATTTAAGAGTTTATTCAAATTATGAGATTTCCTAATCAATAAGTGGTAAAAGGTTATGAATAGACTACTTTCAAGTAAGAAATTCACTCTATTAACAATTACACAAAAGGTTCCAAATAAAGTAATGTTGTTTGTCTAGTTCTGGCTATTTTCTTTTTACCTTTTTAAACTAATTTTTATTCTGAAGTTAATAATCACATATGTATAGAGAGAAATGGATTATACATAAAACTTCTGATCTCTATTCTATACAGCTTGATTTTTAAAAAGTATATAGTAAGATAACCTATACTTTCAAATATATCACCTTCTTTGTGGACTTTATTTTTTGCATTTCAAAAAGATAGCATGGTTCTTTCCTTCCTGTCATTCTTTTTTCATATCCTTAACCCCTCTTATCTTTAATTTCTTTTAAAAGAAGAACAAAGAAAAAGCTCTCATAATGGTCCCTATATTATAACAAATGTAGTGAAATAAAATAAATTGCCATGCTGGTTGTGTCGGAAAATATATTTTGATCTTCCACCCATCACCTCCCTGTCTTGTTGAATAGCAGTAGTACATTTTCAGTGTTCTAGAATCATGGCTGATCATTGGAGTGATAGAGTTCTTAAACCTTCATAGATGTCTTATAATGTTGTTATTGTATAAACCATTTTCTGCATCAGTTTATACAGATCGTTCCAGGTTTCTCTGAAATCATCAATTTCACCACTTTTTATGCTGTAATACTACATTGTCTCCATATACCATAATGTTTTTAGCTATTCCACAATAGATAGGCAAACCTTTAGTTTCTAGTTCTTTACTACTACAAAAAAAGGAACTACCACAAATATTTTGGTACATATAAATCCATTCAGATATTTTTGGCTTTCTTTGGCCTTAGTAGCTGGACAAAAAATATGTATAATTTAGTGACTTTTTAGACATAATTCTAAATTAGCCAGACCATTTCATTTCTCTTCCAATAGTAAATTTATGTGATAGTTTCTTTGCAACCTCTCCAATAATTCTCATTTACTGTTTGCATTATCTTTCCCAATATGATAAGCATAAGACAGAACATCAGAGTTGCTTTCCTTTACATTTCTCTTATTATTAGTTATTAGAATATTTTAATATAGTTTGCATTTCTGTTTTGATAACTTATTTACAACCTTTGACTATGTACTGATTAGGGAATAGTTCTCGTTCTTATGAACTTAAGTTCTTATAAAATTTAGATATCAGAATTTAATCAAAGGAACTTTCTGAAAAGATTTTTTTTCCACAATTGCACATTTCAATCAGTTGTAGAAATGCATTTATCTTCTAATTTTAACTGTATTTTTTCTCTGTGTGAATTCTGCTTGCATTTCTCTGCCATAGTTCATATATATTCTTATATTCCTTTGTATTTTTCACATAATTGTGCATATACAGAACTATACTGCAAGCCTCTGGGCTAGCACTTCAGCATTTGGAGAATAAAACCCCAGATACTTTCTGATTGCCATGTTTGACAGTCAGAAAGTACTTTAGGAATGACAAAGGAAAGCTTTTAAAAGCCATTGAGTAGTACACATCTCTTCTTATATCAACCAATAACCAACATTTTATTAGGGAGTATACTTTATAAAAATACATTGAGAAGCATCAATTGCATCAAAATAAAATAATAAATTTATGACAATAAATATGGTAGAAAAATAATAAAGTTTAATTTGGCTGATGAGTTTCTTGTGGCCCCAATCATTTGTGTCTCTTTTCCTCCTCACTGGAATTACTCCTGTTGGTATGACCAAAATTTAGTTTATGAGAGTTTCTTGTATCACCTGGGAAGACTTTTCTCTAAAATTTTCATTCCTCTACCATCTAACATCTGCCTTTCCTTACTCTGAATCCACTAAAATTGGCTGATCTCAAATTTTGGAGAACTTGTCAAACTATACTCAATATTTCTTTCCTGGATCATATCTTTTAAGATTGAAGAGCCACATAACCCCAAAGATCCCATTATTTTTCCCCTTCTTCTTCTTCACCAGTAGCTAGTTATTCCTTGTTAGTAAAAATCAGATCCTAGTAATCTATATAATATAGAGATAGGGATTAGACCTTCATTTTCATTGGTATAGAGAATGGCAAAATGAGATAATTCTTTGTACCCAAGCAAATTATGCCCCTTCTCTGCAACTCACAAAGTTAGAGAGTTTTCTAGAGCACGGAAAGGTTGGTGACTTTCCCATTTTATGCAACCAGTATTTCACCAGAGGCAAGAATTAAATATAGGTTTTACTGACTGTGAGGATATCTCTATTTACTATCACAGTGACTCTTACAAATATAGGTTTCTGTATGTGAATATACCAATGTTTATATGTGTGTATATGTATATGCACATTTTACAAATATGCATATATACATATATTCTATTTACTTGTTTTGCAGTTTCCCTCTTTATGAAAATGGCAGTGATAACTTTCCTTTTTCTCACCAAATTCACATTTTTATTTTTGGCCTTATTTTAATTCCTTAGCTTATTTGTCTCAGAGCTATTCTTTTCTTTCCCCTGTATGATATTCACTTTGCTTACCACACATCCATGGATTTTTTTCTTTTTCTATTTGCCTCTTCTCTTTATAACTCCCTGGATTCTATATACCTCTTCCTTGTGTGGTGTGTGTGTGTGTGTGTGTGTGTGTGTGTGTGTGTGTGTATGTGTGTATGAGTATGAATGGGATGGTGTGTGTATGTGTGTGTGAGAGAGAGAGAGAGAGAGATACAGAGACAGAGAATGAAGGAAGAAGCATACTAGTGTATATCACATATTTACATATAAATGTATGATATACACAAATGTATAAAATGCACAAATGTGTTCCATACATAAATATGCACACATAGGTGTAGGTCATCTATATTTTTGTGAGAAAGGGATTAGAACGAAGGAGAAGGAAGAGTTTGGATTCAAGCAAGAACAAGCATGACTTGACATGTCATGTATCCTGAAAACAGTAAGGAGATTAGGAAATTTAGTCTGGCAGCAGTGTGAAAAATGGAGTAGAGTGAAGAGAGACTAAAGTAGGGAGACCAGCTAGCAGGCTATTGCAGGAATTTATGTGAGAGGTTTGGTAAGAGTCAGTAGTGGAGGAAATTAGAATATAGGAAGAAAAAAAAAACATTGAGATAGAAGACTCCAAAGATTTAGTTACTGATTGGATGTAGGGAACAAAGGAGAAGGAAGTACATTAGAGCAAACCCAACAACATTTAAATTAAAATGAAAGTTATTATACAACATACTTTAAAAATTATTATTCATGCCCAGAGATTCTAGAACAAGGGGGCAATACATCCACTGACAGAGCTCACAGAACACCTTCTACACTAAACCCCCAAAAGACAACTCCCAGGAATGTAATTGCCAAATTCCAAAGCTATCAAACAAAAGAAAAAATCCTACAGGAAGCCAGAAAAAGACAATTTAGATATAAAGGAATGCCAATCAGGGTCACACAAGACCTTGCAAGCTCTACTCTGAATGATCGTAAGGCATGGAACATGATCTTCAGAAAGGCAAGAGAGCTGGGTCTCCAACCAAGAATCAGCTACCCAGCAAAACTGACTATATACTTCCAAGGGAAAGTATGGGCATTCAACAAAATAGAAGACTTCCAACTTTTTGCAAAGAAAAGACCAGAGCTCTGTGGAAAGTTTGATACCGAAAATCAAAGAGCAAGGAATACCTGAAAAGGTAAATATTAAGGAAAGGGGAAAAATGTTATCTTCTTTTACTCAAACTCTCTTCTATAAGGACTACATTTATATCAACCTATGTATACTAATATGTGGGGAAAATGTAATGTATAAATAGGGGGTAAAGAAAGACCAAATAGAATAATGGTTCTCACACAAAGATTCACAGGGGAAGGGGAGGGGAAGAAAACTCCTATAAGAAGGAGAGGAAGAGAGGGGGGGGGGGTTTACTTAAACCTCAATCTCAGGGAAATCAACTCTGAGAGGGAAAAACATCCAGATCCATTGGGATCTTGAATTCTATCTTACCCAACAAGGGTAAGGAGAAGGGAAAACCAAGGGGGGGAGGGGGAGAGGGAGAACAAAAAGGGAGGGAAAGAGAGGGGGGAGGGGGAGGGAACAAAAAGGGAGGGACTAAAAAGGGAAACATCAAGGGAGGGGACAAGGGGGACTGATTCAAAGTAAATCACTGGACTAAAAGGTAGAGCCGAAGAAGAAAAGGTTAGAATTAGGGAAGGCAATCAAAATGCCAGGGAGTCCACAAATGACAATCATAACTTTGAACGTGAATGGGATGAACTCACCCATAAAACGTAGACGAATAGCAGAATGGATTAGAATCCAAAACCCTACCATATTTTGTCTTCAAGAAACACACATGAGGCGGGTTGACACCCACAAGGTCAGAATTAAAGGATGGAGTAAGACCTTCTGGGCCTCAACTGATAGAAAGAAGGCAGGAGTGGTAATCATGATATCTGATAAAGCCAATGCAAAAATAGACCTGATCAAAAGGGATAGGGAAGGTAATTATATTTTGTTAAAAGGGACTCTAGACAATGAGGAAATATCATTAATCAACATGTATGCACCAAATAATATAGCACCCAAATTTCTAATGGAGAAACTAGGAGAATTGAAGGAAGAAATAGACAATAAAACCATACTAGTGGGAGACTTAAACCAACCATTATCAAATTTAGATAAATCAAATCAAAAAATAAATAAGAAAGAGGTAAAAGAAGTGAATGAAATCTTAGAAAAATTAGAATTAATAGACATATGGAGAAAAATAAATAGGGATAAAAAGGAATACACCTTCTTCTCAGCACCACATGGCACATTCACAAAAATTGACCATACATTAGGTCACAGAAACATAGCACACAAATGCAAAAAAGCAGAAATAATGAATGCAGCCTTCTCAGATCACAAGGCAATAAAAATAATGATTAGTAATGGTACATGGAAAACCAAATCTAAAACCAATTGGAAATTAAACAATATGATACTCCAAAACCGTTTAGCTAAAGAAGAAATCATAGAAACAATTAATAATTTCATCAAGGAAAATGACAATGGCGAAACATCCTTTCAAACCTTTTGGGATGCAGCCAAAGCGGTAATCAGAGGCAAATTCATATCCCTGAAAGCTCATATTAACAAACAAGGGAGAGCAGAGATCAATCAATTGGAAATGCAATTGAAAAAACTCGAAAGCGATCAAATTAAAAACCCCCAGCAGAAAACCAAATTAGAAATCCTAAAAATTAAGGGAGAAATTAATAAAATCGAAAGTGATAGAACTATTGATTTAATAAATAAGACAAGAAGCTGGTACTTTGAAAAAACAAACAAAATAGACAAAGTACTGGTCAATCTAATTAAAAAAAGGAAGGAAGAAAAGCAAATTCACAGCATTAAAGATGAAAAGGGGGACAGCACCTCCAATGAGGAGGAAATTAAGGCAATCATTAGAAATTACTTTGCCCAATTATATGGCAATAAATACACCAATTTAGGAGAAATGGATGAATATATACAAAAATACAAACTGCCTAGACTAACAGAAGAGGAAATAGAATTCTTAAATAATCCCATATCAGAAATTGAAATCCATCAAGCCATCAAAGAACTTCCTAAGAAAAAATCCCCAGGGCCTGATGGATTCACCTGTGAATTCTATCAAACATTCAGAGAACAGTTAACCCCAATACTATACAAACTATTTGACATAATAAGCAAAGAGGGAGTTCTACCAAACTCCTTTTACGACACAAACATGGTACTGATTCCAAAACCAGGCAGGTCAAAAACAGAGAAAGAAAACTATAGACCAATCTCCCTAATGAATATAGATGCAAAAATTTTAAATAGGATACTAGCAAAAAGACTCCAGCAAGTGATCAGAAGGATCATTCACCATGATCAAGTAGGATTCATACCAGGGATGCAGGGCTGGTTCAACATTAGGAAAACCATCCACATAATTGACCACATCAACAAGCAAACTAGCAAGAACCACATGATTATTTCAATAGATGCAGAAAAAGCCTTTGATAAAATACAACACCCATTCCTATTAAAAACACTAGAAAGCATAGGAATAGAAGGGTCATTCCTAAAAATAATAAACAGTATATATCTAAAACCAACAGCTAATATCATCTGCAATGGGGATAAACTAGATGCATTCCCAATAAGATCAGGAGTGAAACAAGGATGCCCATTATCACCTCTACTATTTGACATTGTACTAGAAACACTAGCAGTAGCAATTAGAGAAGATAAAGAAATTGAAGGTATCAGAATAGGCAAGGAGGAGACCAAGTTATCACTCTTTGCGGATGACATGATGGTCTACTTAAAGAATCCTAGAGATTCAACCAAAAAGCTAATTGAAATAATCAACAACTTTAGCAAAGTTGCAGGATACAAAATAAACCCACATAAATCATCAGCTTTTCTATATATCTCCAACACAGCTCAGCAGCAAAAACTAGAAAGAGAAATCCCATTCAAAATCACCTTAGACAAAATAAAATACCTAGGAATCTATCTCCCAAGACAAACACAGGAACTATATGAACACAACTACAAAACACTCGCCACACAACTAAAACTAGACTTGAACAATTGGAAAAACATTAACTGCTCATGGATAGGACGAGCCAATATAATAAAAATGACCATCCTACCCAAACTTATTTATCTATTTAGTGCCATACCCATTGAACTACCAAAATACTTCTTCACTGATTTAGAAAAAACCATAACAAAGTTCATTTGGAAGAACAAAAGATCAAGGATATCCAGGGAAATAATGAAAAAAAAAAACACATATGATGGGGGCCTTGCAGTCCCAGACCTCAAACTATATTACAAAGCAGCAGTCATCAAAACAATTTGGTACTGGCTAAGAAACAGAAAGGAAGATCAGTGCAATAGACTGGGGGAAAACGACCTCAGCAAGACAGTATACGATAAACCCAAAGATCCCAGCTTTTGGGACAAAAATCCACTATTCGATAAAAACTGCTGGGAAAATTGGAAGACAGTGTGGGAGAGACTAGGAATAGATCAACACCTCACACCCTACACCAAGATAAATTCAAAATGGGTGAGTGACTTAAACATAAAGAAGGAAACCATAAGTAAATTGGGTAAACACAGAATAGTATACATGTCAGACCTTTGGGAGGGGAAAGGCTTTAAAACCAAGCAAGATATAGAAAGAATCACAAAATGTAAAATAAATAATTTTGACTACATCAAACTAAAAAGCTTTTGTACAAACAAAACCAATATAACTAAAATCAGAAGGGAAACAACAAATTGGGAAAAAATCTTCATAGAAACCTCTGACAAAGGTTTAATTACTCATATTTATAATGAGCTAAATCAATTGTACAAAAAATCAAGCCATTCTCCAATTGATAAATGGGCAAGGGAAATGGATAGGCAGTTCTCAGATAAAGAAATCAAAACTATTAACAAGCACATGAAGAAGTGTTCTACATCTCTTATAATCAGAGATGCAAATCAAAACAACTCTGAGGTATCACCTCACACCTAGCAGATTGGCTAACATAACAGCAAAGGAAAGTAATGAATGCTGGAGGGGATGTGGCAAAGTAGGGACATTAATTCATTGCTGGTGGAGTTGTAAACTGATCCAACCATTTTGGAGGGCAATTTGGAACTATGCCCAAAGGGCGACAAAAGAATATCTACCCTTTGACCCAGCCATAGCACTGCTGGGTCTGTACCCCAAAGAGATAATGGACACAAAGACTTGTACAAAAATATTCATAGCTGCGCTCTTTGTGGTGGCCCAAAACTGGAAAACGAGGGGATGCCCATCAATTGGGGAATGGCTGAACAAACTGTGGTATATGTTGGTGATGGAATACTATTGTGCTCAAAGGAATAATAAAGTGGAGAAGTTCCATGGAGACTGGAACAACCTCCAGGAAGTGATGCAGAGCGAGAGGAGCAGAACCAGGAGAACATTGTACACAGAGACTAATACACTGTGGTATAATCGAACGTAATGGACTTCTCCATTAGGGGCGGTGTAATGTCCCTGAACAACTTTCAGGGATCCAGGAGAAAAAAAACACCATTCATAAGCAAAGGATAAACTATGGGAGTGGAAACACCGAGAAAAAGCAACTGCCTGAATACAGAGGTTGAGGGGACATGACAGAGGATAGACTTTAAATGAACACTCTAATGCAAATACTATCAACAAAGCAATGGGTTCAAATCAAGAAAACATCTAATGCCCAGTGGACTTACGCGTCGGCTATGGGGGGTGGGGGGGAGGAAAAGAAAATGATCTATGTCTTTAACGAATAATGCTTGGAAATGATCAAATAAAATATATTTAAAAAAAAATTACTGAAAAAAAAAATTATTATTCACTCCAATATGTCTAGCCCTTGTGTCCTTTCAACCCTTGTCCCATACCAATTTTAAAAAATATATTGTTTGATACAAATAGATTGGGGATTGGAGGAGCTACCTCTAAGTTTCCTTTCAATTCATTTCTATTTTGGTAGAAAAAAATTCATTTTCTCATAATATATATGTAAGTTTAAAAGATCAAGGAAGTGCTGTCATTTAAAAAATAAATTCAAGTCTTATAGTCATAGGTAAATTTTAGTGTTTTCTGTTGTCCATAAAAGGCACATTGATTGATTTTAGTCAAAATATAGGAAACACTTAGATTGATCTTTTGTGCTTCCACTTTGTAAAAAATAATAGTGAATACATATAAACATAGACATTTTAGTGCATATGTGTAAATATAGCAAACAAAATTCTTACTAAAACCTCAAATAAAGGAAATTGTGGCAGAGATTTGAGAACTAACTGGCATCTTGAGATTTATAGGTCAGAGAGATAAGTATTCTATCTTGACCCAAAGTAGTTTTACACCATCGTAATCAAGAGCTGAGCTGTAGTGAGAAAGAAACAGCTGGGTCTACCCATTTATAGACTGGCTCTACCAGTTATAATCATCTCTTCAGGAACTGAGGGAAGCTTTAAATGTCTACTTCTTCCCCAATCTCCCCTCCCTATGCCTGACTAGTAATATGCATTATAATAATCTCTGTTTGATCCCTTTATCTAAGTGTTTCCTATATTTTGACTAAAATATAAAGAAGGTAGACACTAACTGAAAACACACAAAATTCACATTAGAAAAAAGAGCCACACCTCTGTTTGAATGAATCTGGGGGCTCTGAGCTATTGTGATTTTATCAATAATTTTTCATTTTATACAAATTCCATAAAATAACCCCCAAAGTGATACATATTCATATGAGAGTGATCTCACTTCCAGATGCTAAAAATGTGCTAATTTTATGACAGGGTATATCATTTACTAAATCTCCAGATTCATATGTGAAAAAGTAAATGAAGAAGCAGAAAGTAGAAATAATAGAATATCCTTCCCTTCCATTCCTTTCCTATCCCTTTTTGGGGAAAAAAAAACAAACCTTGTGAGGCTCAGTGTGTGTGTGTGTGTGTGTGTGTGTGTGTGTGTGTGTGTGTGTGTGTGTGTGTGATAATAGTGA
Organism: Monodelphis domestica; assembly: GCF_027887165.1. Taxonomy (NCBI): domain Eukaryota; kingdom Metazoa; phylum Chordata; class Mammalia; order Didelphimorphia; family Didelphidae; genus Monodelphis; species Monodelphis domestica. Next base: position 205,720,279 of record NC_077233.1, on the reverse strand, counting down.
AGCTTGAGTTCTAAATCTGATAAAATTATTTCGGAGTTGAAAACATTTTGAAAAAGGAGTGAGAATAATGTCTGGCTCCAAGGTAAGAGACTACTTGAATTCTGTCCCAAAATTAATTGTATAAGCAAGTTATAAAGTGCTAAAAAAGCGGTTTGTCCTAAAAGTGTGATAGACCCTCAATCATAATAGCAGGCTGCTATTTTATGAATGCAGTGATATCAATTGGACTTTGATGAAACCATATGAGCACTTGGCAAATGTTCTATACCAGGGAACTTCATTCAGTATGCTTCTGCGTATCTATTAACTATTTCCAAGAATCTGAATTTCCCACCAAAGAGAAACTTTGATTTTCAAAGGAAAAAATATGGGAGAGAAAAAAATAAAGGGAAAAAAGATTAGGAAAGAAATAAAGGTGACATGGTTTGCCCAAAACATCTTGGGTTTGAAATCTTATATAGAAGATTTTATAGGAATTTTCAGTAAAGATACAGGAATCGTACATAGGAATCTGTAGACAATATGAGCATAGAGAAGTATTAAGGAGGAAAAAGAAAACCTTAGAATCTGAAGCTTTAGAGACTAAGGCTATCAATGGAGGTTTGTGTTGTCATGGAAACATGATATAATAGAAGCCCCAGAAATTACATGGCTTCTCGATGTCACACTGTAAAGCTTGAGATGCTATTCAAGACAATTGAAATTGTCTAGAGAGATGACTCAAGGAGTCCAGTAACTAAGTTATTGGGGAAGGAAGTAGAGTTGGTGGTGGTGATAAAAATAAAGGAATCAATGAAAAGGGCCTGGGCCTGCTTGAGAGAGAAATATTCAAGAAGTAGAAATAGAGGAGACTAATAGAAAAAAAATCCCATGGGTCATGTGAAAAGGAATGGGAGAAAGAAAAAAGTTTTAACTCTGATATGGATAAACTAAGAAATTAAGATAAAAATAGATTAAAATGTATCTTTGATACTTTCTTGAGGAGAAGAGGGAAGGAGGGAGGAAAAAGGATAAGATTTCGGTCTTTGAACATAGCTAATATATTAATCTATTTCTCTTGGATAAACATGTATTTTAAAAATCTTAAGTATGTTATTGTTGTTATACATTGTTATGTATTTATAAATATGTATGCTTAAATATTTTTATTTAAAAAAATAAAGGACAGAGACTGATACACTGTGATATAACTGAATGTAATGGACTTCTCTACTAGCAGCAATGCAATGATTCAGGAAAATTCTGAGGGACTTATGAGAAAGAACGCCTACCACATTCAGAGGGAGAACCATGGGAGTAGAAATGCAGAAGAAAAACAATTATTCAATCACAAGGGTCAATAGGGGATATGATTGGGGATATAGACTAAATGATCACGCTAGTGTAAATATCAAAGGTATGGAAATGGGTCTTACTCAATGAAACATGTAATACCCCAGAGGAATTGTGCATAGGCTATGGAAGGGGGATTGTAGGAGGGCAAGGAAAGAACATGAATCTTGTAACCATAGAAAAATATCCTAAATTAATTAAATAAAAATTTAAAAAACATTCCAAAAATATGACCTGAAAAAAATTGGAAAATGAGGAGATGCCCTTCAATTGGGAAATGGCTGAACAAATTGTGGTATCTGTTAGTGATGGAATACTATTGTGCTCAAAGGAATAAATAACTGGAGGAATTCCATGTGAACTGGAACGACCTCTAGGAATTGATACAGATTGAAAGGAGCAGAACCAGGAGAACATTGTACACAGAGACAGATACCCTGTGGCACAATTGAATGTAATGGACTTCTCTACTAGCAGCAATGCAATGATCCAGGACAATTCTGAGGGACTTATGAGAAAGAATGCTATCCACATAGAGAGAAAGAACTGTGGGAGTAGAAACACAGAACAACTGCTTGATCACATGGGTTGATGGGGATATAATTGGGGATATAGACTATATTTAATCAGTACCACAAACTTCTGAGGATTACTATTATATAAAAGATTTTTAAATCTGGTAATGTTGTCTCCATTTCGTTTGCTTTTTTTCCCCATTGTTTCCCTTGAGATTTTTAACCTTTTGATCTTTGAAAAGCCTTTTTTAACCCTTAATTTCTGCCCCAACAACAACTCTAAAATAGAAAGGCAAGAGCTAGACAAATGGGATTAAGTGACTTGTTTAGGGTCACACAGGTAGGAAGTGTCTAAGTTCATATTTGACCCCAGTTCTTCCCAATCCCAGTCCTGGCACTCTATTTACTGCATCACATGTTTGCCCCCAAAAGGCTTTTATACATATTTGGTATAGTTTTATAAAGTAATTAACCCTTTAGCAGCTGAATAGGAATTGAACTAAATGTTTTAGTTTTTCCAGGTACTATAGTAATTTATTATATTGTATGACCTAATCAAAACCAATGAATCTCTCTCCAATTATTTTTCTCTTAGTTTTATAAACAATATTCAATAATTAAAATTCTCATGCATTTTTGAAGTAATCTAAAATAGTTATTTTCTAACTAGAAGTATTTTTAGGATTTTTTTATGGTCACACACTCTTCAATAATAATATAATTTTCCTGACATTCCTCAAGTAATTCTAAAGTTATTGTTCTTTTATTTTTAACTGTTACCTTCTGTCTTAGAATTGATACTAACTATTGGTTCCAAGGCAGAAGAGTAATAACAGTTGGCAAATGAGGTTAAGTGACTTGTCCAGGGTAACACTAAGAAGTGTCTGAAGTCAGATTTGAACCTAGAACTTCTAGTCTTCAGATCCTGATTTCTATTCAGTGAGTTAACTTGCTACCTCTAGAGTTATTTTTCAATATTTATTTCCAAGGATGCAAGTATTGAAAGTATTGAATGAGTGAAAGTAAACTTTCTCTAGTCGATATTAAATTTGTAGCTGTCCTAAACTGAAGTAACTCCCTCTTCTTTCTTCTATTTTGCCATATTCTTTTAGATGCATGGTTTGATGATAATAGATGGCCTTCCATACATCCCACCTCTGCATCTTCATTTGGGATCATGGTTTTACTAATAGGAAATATTGTTTAACATGTATAAGGGAATCAAAGCAGTTCTTCCCTCGAGTTCTTTATGTAAATTGCTGCCTCTTTCTCTGTTGGATGATTTCATCTTTGGAAAAGGACAGAAACATGGATGATTCCGAAAGGACCAAAGTGGAAGTAGAAGTCAGAAGAGGGGAAAAAATACTAAAGTTAAGAAAGTAAGAGGTTTGTTGTTGTTGTTGTTGTTGTTGTTTAAGATTAAAGCTAAAGGTTTTGGAGGTAGGTGGGAAATAGGAACTTAGTAATATTTCTGGGGACTTTTTAAAATAACATTTAAACCAAAAATAAGTTATATATTTAAAACTATTTAAATAATATTTTAAAACATTCAAAACTGTCTTAAAGAAGGGGTAGGCCTGAACTAGTAGAGGCAATTTCCTTCTTCGGGAATTCCCTATATCAATGAAAAACCAATGGTTCAGTCCCTGTCCTTAAAATGAAATCAAGTAGACTTGTACAAGAATATTCATAGCTGCACTCTTTGTGGTGCCAAAAATTGGAAAACGAGGGGATGCCCATCAATTGGGGAATGGATGGACAAATTGTGGTATATGTTGGTGATGGAATACTATTGTGCTAAAAGGAATAATAAAGTAGAGGAATTCCATGGAGACTGGAACAACCTCCAGGAAGTGATGCAGAGCGAGAGGAGCAGAACCAGGAAAACATTGTACACAGAGACTGATACATTGTGGTACAATCAAAGGTAATGGACTTCTCCATTAGTGGCAATGCAATGTCCCTGAACAATCTGCAGGGATCTAAAAAACACTATCCACAAGCAGAGGATAAACTGTGGGAGTAAAAACACCAATGAAAAGCAACTGCTTGACTACAGGTGTTGAGGGGATATGACTGAGGAGAGACTCTAAATGAACACTCTAATGCAAATACCAACAACAGTGAAATGGGTTCGAGTCAAGAACACATGAGATAACGAGTGGAATCGTGCGTCAGCTATGGGAAAGGGAAAGGTGGTGGGAGAGGGGTCAGGGAGGAAAAGAAAATGATCTTTGTTTCCAGTGAATAATGTTTGGAAATGACCAAATAAAATAATGTTTAAAATTAAAAAAAAAAAGAAATCAAGTGCTTGAATAAAAGGCTCATGAAAAAGCAAAAACAGAAAAACAAACAGAGCAGATCATAATTCTTCTAAACAGGCAGAGCTTTTTGTTTAAGGCATAGTAGGTGAAATGCTAAGGAAAAGCATTTCATAACAAAAAAGGAAACTCATAACTCATAACTTCTAAACTTTCCTTTATTTTCCCTCTGAGGATTCTGATTCCAGTAAAGTATCATTCCAACACTAGCTAGGAATAAAGGGCTTAATAAGTTACATTATTACTACTCTTGTAAGTTTGTTACCTGATCTTTACAGTAGGAAACACCACTATGACATTGACTTTGGACAAAAAATTATTGTCACAAGTGTTAAGGAAATAATAATTATATAATAATAATGTATATATATAATTATCTATAATATACAGTTACAGATTAAATGATATGATATATTAAATATATAGTTATAACAATAATTAACAATAACCAGCTTCTGTATAGTATCTTAAGGTTGGCAAAGCACAAATATTAATACTATCTTATTTCAGAGAACCCTGGAGGGTAGATGCTATAGTTGTTGGTATTCAGTTGTTTCAGTCATGTCCAACTCTTCGTGACTCAATTTGGAGTTTTATGGCAAAGATATAGAAGTGGTTTGCATTTCCTTCTCTGATTTATTTTACAGATAAGAAAACTGAGGCAAATAGGGTTAAGTAATTTGCTCAGGGTCATATAGCCATTAAGCATCTGAGACCGGATTTGAATCCAGGTCTTCCTAATTCCAGGCCAGGCACTCTATCAACTGTACCCTGCCATTGTTATCCCCATTTTACAAATGGGGAAACAAAGGCAAATAGAAGTTAAGTGACTGTCCTGCTGTCATATACTAATGCCTAACAAATGACTTCCTCAGACTTAGCCAGCTTGTAAGCACCTAAAATAGTATTTGGACTTAGTTCTAGATTCTAAGTCCTGTACACTATACAGAGAGCCTAGAAACCTCTAAGAAATACACTTTAAAAACTGGCTACCAGTTTGAAATGTAAGCATATAAAAGTACATGCACATCCCAAACTAAGAGAAATAGCTCTGATTATTGTTCGTCAAGCTAAGGAATGAGGAAGGGCCAGCTTAATCAAGTTCCTTGAAGATGGATAAAAGCAACAGCAACAACAGCAAAACCTCTTCAGTCAAAAATCAAAGATCTTTCCATCATTTCCTAGTTCGGATAACCTACTGTTAATACTCTTTCACTAACCAATCCAACTATTTTTCTCTATTATTTTCATTGCCTTTACTTACTCTGGTCAGTATTCTCATCTGCCTTCTCCAAGACATGCTCTATGGAAAGCTGATGATTTTAAGATTATCTTTGAGTAAAGTTTAAAATTTGAACAATTGTATTCTCCTTTTCCATAGAATAATAGCTTTTCAAAGTAATCATAAATAGACATAATAAGAAACAATGAACTAGGATTGTAATGATAGAAGCACTTCATATTAAATGTATATCATCAAGCAGCTACATGTAAAATTGGATAGCAGAGAGGACATGGAATCAGGAAGACTAGCCTTAGACACTTATCAGCTATGCAATCCTGGGCAAGTCTTTTGACTTTTGTCTGCCTCAATTTCTTTATCTGCAAAATGGGGATAATAATAACACCTATCTGCCAAGGGTCATTGTGAAGATAAAATGAGGCAGCATTTGTGGCTATATAAATGCTATGATTATTTTTAAGCTACGCCTTACACAAAAGAAATAATTTTTTCATCTTAAAATTTATCATCTAGGATTAGATCTTCTAGGATTTTTTGGATCTCTACTTCTTCATGCAGGAACTTATGATCCATACATTTAATGCAGAAAGTAAAATATATTCACATTTTCTTCAACCAGAAAGCACCCTCTCTCACTATCGGGCTCTCTCTACAGAAAATAAACCAGATCTAAAATTACCTGGTTTGATGGAAAGAACAATGGATTTGAAGGCAGGGAATTTGGGTTCAAATTATACTTGGTCAAGTCAACAAGTATTTACAGAGTACTTATTATATCCCAGCTATTGGACTAGCTGGGAAAAAAGGCAAAAACTGTCCCTGCTCTCCAAGAGTTAATGATCTAATTTAAAATATATTTTATTTCACTAAATATTTCATGCTTACTATTTTTATTTTTCAAATATTTTATTTTTTCAAGATTCATGTAAAAATGTGAACATCTTTCTCTTCATTTTGATTTCCAATTTTTTTTCCTTTTCTCCCTTCCTCACTTCCTTGAGAAAGAAACAATTTTACATATGTGCAGTCATGCAAAACATATTTTCCTATTAGTCATGTTACAAAAGAAAACATTGGCAAAAAAATAAGGAAAACTATAAAGTCCTTTTTAAATTTATGCTTCAATATGTAATAATTTTTCATCAGTCTTCTCTCTCTGGAGTATGTTACATCATGAGTCCTTGGAAATTGTCTTGGATCATTGTTTTTATGAGAGGACCTGACTCTTTCACAGTTGAGCATTCCTTTTCTTAGCTCATATGGGATTGTTTTCATTCTACTACTTCGTAATATAATTTGAAATGTGGAAATGCCAAACTACCTTTCTTCACATGTTTTTATTGATTCCCTTGATATTCTTAATCTTTTGTTCTTTGAGCAAATTTTGTTATTATTTTTCTAGCTCTATAAAATGTTTTGGCAATTTTATTGGTATGGTACTGAATAAGTAAATTAACTAAGGTAATACTTTTTTATTTTTATTATATTGACTCTGCCTATCCATAAGCAAAGAATATTTCTCCAATTATTTAGTTTCTATGTGAAAAAAAGTTTTTAATTTTGTTCATTTAATCCCTGGGTTTATTTTGGGAAATATTTTATGTAATTTATCATTGCTTTAAATACTCATATAGAAATGCTAATAATTTGTATGGGTTAATTTGATATCCTGTAGCATTGCTAATAAAACTGTGTTTCAATTAGTTTTTTTAGTTGATTCTTTAGGGTTTTCTAACTGTACCATCATATCATCTTCAAAGGATGATAATTTTGTTTCTGCATCACCTATTTTTATTCTTTCAATTTCTTTTTCTTGTCTTATTGTGATAGCTACCATTTCTGGTACAATATTACATATTCTAGTGATAATAACATATATCCTTGTTTCACCCCTGGCATTATTGGGAAAGTTTCAAGTTTATTTCCATTAGAGATAATACCTGCTCTTGGTTTTAGGTAGATACAGTTTATCATTTTAAGAAAGGCTCCATTTATTCCTATGATTTGTGGTGTTTTTAATAGGAGAGGATATTGAATTTTGGTAAATGTTTTTCTTCACCAAGTCATGTGATCATCTGATTTGTTGTTTTTGTTATTAATATAGTCAGTTATGATTATAATTTTGCTAACATTGAACCAGCCCTGCATTCTTGATATAAATCCCCCATTGTCATAGTATATGATCTTTGTAGCACATTGCTATAATTTCTTTACTGGTATTTTAAAATTTAACATCTATGTTTATTAAAGAAATTGATCTAGTTTTGTTTCTCTGTTTTACATTCTTCCTGGATCAGGCATCAAAACCATATTTATGTCATAAAAAGGAATGATTCCTTATTTACCTATTATTTCAAATACTTTATATAGTATTGGGATTAACCATTCCTTATGTTTGGTAGAATTCACTTGTGAATCCATCCAGTTCTCGGGATATTTTTCTTAGGAAGCTCTCTTATGATTTGTTCAATTCCCCTTTCTAACATAGGGCAACTTAAATATTCTCATTCTCCTTCAATCTGGGAAGTTTATGCTTTTGTACACATAGAAGTTTGACTTTGGTGAGGAAAAGTCATGTCTTCATTAGTGACTAAAGAAAGAAATAGTAGGAGATGATATGAGATAAGGAGGAAAAAAGACAGAATTCTTGGTGGATACCCTCTATTTTTCCATTAAATCATGAGCTAAGGACTAAAATAGCTTGCATGGTGCTGTATGCCTATTTCTCTATATATTTCTTGTTGTTTTAATCAATTCTTTCTAATTAAGAATGTGAGGCTTTCTAATTAAGAAGAAAATAGTGGCATAGAAATTGATAGTGGGAGAAAAGGGAGGGGACAAATAATCTAAACATTATACTTATACTATCTATGTTACTTACAGTGAATGAACAGGTGGGAAGGGGTGAGTGGGTTGTAGGAAGTGGTTTCAAACAGCAGGAAAAACCACTAGAGGCTAGTTTAAAATTGGAATTAAAGGGAGGAAGCAAATGGGTAATGCTCAGAAGTATTTAATCTATTCCCAAAAGGCCTGGAGGAAGTTAATCCCTCAGTTTACAACACAGTTGCATTCTATCCAAATTGTCAGCAAAGAAAATGTTGACAAAGCAGAAACTTTGTTCTGAATGGCTTTTATTAAAGCATTGGGATGTTCCATGGGGAAAATTCAGGAGTAAGAGTTGAAAACTTTTGATTAGTAAGAAGATACGAGGCAACCTGTTGGACATTGTTGTTTCTAGTAACACTTGGCAACAACAATTGGCATTCATATTGCTTTTTAAAGTTTAACTTATATGCTAAAAGAAGTTGCAAAAGTAGCAAAAAAGATTCAGACCCAGATCTTTTGGAATCAGTTTTGTTTCACTATATATCCTTTCCTTAATTTTCTCCAACCTAAAAACATTAAGGCACTGCAAAATGGATAAGTTCTCCATTCAGTATCTACTATTCAATGAAAGGGCACATTTCAATTTAGATTGTTTAATTCATATAGTTATGTGGTACACATTATCTCCCACCAGCAGAACATGAGCTGCTTGAGGACAGAACGTGTTTAATTTTTGTCTTTGTATTCTCAGCATCAAGCCCTGTTTGGACGAGGTTATCCATAAACGTTTGTAAATTGATGGAGAATGAAGGCCACCGATACTTTTATAATTTAAACCTTCGGTTTTTCACATCCTTTTTCACTTTTTGTGAGGCATTGGTCATAACTGAGTCAGTTCATATGATGCTCATGTTATAGGTAAGAAATATAGTGAAAAATAGATCTATCTGACCATTTGAGAATAAACACATATAAAAACATTCCTATGTGGACCAGTGAGTTTAGAGTTATTAAACAACATAGACAAAACCTCAAACTAAGTTGATTTATCTATGGGGATATTGATAAAATATAAATTATCTATGAGGTCTACTTCCTTATACAAAAAGGGTACCACATGTATTCTCATTCCCTATGAGTGCTATCCCTGATCTGTACTTTGAACTGAGACAAGGAAATGAGATCACATGAATGGGAAAGCAGCTGAATTCCATGAAATCAGTCCAGTACAGGCAACCCAAGAATATGAATCAGGCTACAAATGTTAGGGTTAGCAAAAGAAACTGGATTCTCAAAAAAAGAGCAAATTGCAGCTGTTCTTGGGTAACTGAATGACAAATAGGAGCTGGTAAGTTCCTTTGGAGTTAGGGTCTATACTCATAAATATTTGTAAGTCACTCTGCTATTCTCCTTCCAGGGGAAGGTTCTGATCTAACTGGCATTCATCAGGATAGATAATTGGGAAAGGGAAGAGAAAAGAATAACTTGGGGAGAAAGAAGGAGAATACTAAACAAAGGCCTCCAGATGAGATCACCATGGATCTAGGACATGAAGAAATTATGGATGCCTCTTGTTTTGTACTCTGTTTTAACTGAATCATTGTTAACTGGATATAACTTGACCACAATTGCAAAGCTTCAAGTCATATATCAAAATAGGAAGCTATGCCAAATGGTGCCAGAAAGCACCTGGTTAAATAGACATATGGCATGACCTTTATTCAGAAAAACCACCTTTGCCAGGGACCCTTCTTTTTTTTTAAACCCTTACCTTCCATCTTAGAATCAATATTGTATATTGGTTACAAGGCAGAGGAGCAGTAAGGGTTAGGCTATTGGGGTTAAGTGAATTGTCCAGGTTAGAAAGTGTCTGAGGTTGGATTTGAACCCAGTATCTCCCATCTCTAGGTATGGCTCTCAATCCACTGAGCCACCGAGCTTCCCCCAACCCTTCTCTTTGATGACTAACTTGACCACCCAGAAAAGCAACAGAAAACATTGATAGATCATGAAGCATAACTTTCCATAACTTCAGTTTCTTTTCTTAATATAGAAGCTATTTTTTCTTCCCTTGAGAATTTGAAGCACTAAACTACCCTGTAAGAAAAACTTGATCTATATGAAGTCCATCTTACCATTTCAAAAAATGACCACAAAAATGGACTATTTCTTTTGAGAAGAATGCATATTATCCAAGACATTTTGGTTAAAGATAAATGATATACTACTAGCTTAAAAATCATGAGCAAAACATGATTGTCAGTGATCATTTGATATAGTGGATAGCATTTATGGATTTGTTAGGAAGACCTGAGTTTGGATCCTACCTCTATCATTTGCTACCTTTATAATCCTGGTCAAATCACTTGACCTCTCTGTGTCCTGGTTTCCTCATTTATAAAATAAGAAGGTTGGACTAGAAGACTTCTAATGGCCTTTCCAGGCTAGACCTGTGATCCTAAGATACCATATACAACATGAACAGTTGCATAGCCACATGTAAAAGGCAGAACATTATTTAAAGGTGTAAATTAACGAACTTAAGGATATGTTGATCTCATTCACTTAATAGAGAATCTCAAAATCTCAAATCAGCCACAAGTAGCTCTTAAGAACATACATTAAGTAATTAAATACAGTGCGACAAAGTAATTGGTACATTTGAATGAACTCTGTAGCTGAACTCAAAGGCCATAGGTTCAAGTCTGAGCTTCCTGGGGTCCCATAGCTAATAAATATATGAATTTCAAACCCAGATTTTCCTCAATCTGCTAATTACTACTTGTGTGATGTTGGGCAAGTCATTCAGCCTCTGTTAGTTTCAGTTTCCTTGTCTGCAAAAGGAAGGGGTTGGAACCAGATGATTCCTAAGATCCTTGTGATACTAAATTTATGATCTGATCTTAGTTGAGAGCTCCTTAACGTAGGAACATTCCACCTTAGCTCCTGTCAGTCACTCTATATCCTGTGCAGGTAGCTTCCCCCTCACCTACTAGCATTCAGACACACTTTTTCCCAAAGCTTTTAGATATGAGCTCTAAAAAGAATCAGCTCACTTGAAGGTCCTGGTTATAATACTTACTATCCTCATCTTCCTTCATTTTTTCCTGAGTTAATCACAATTGCAGAACTTAATATTATTGTTATCTCTGACTTAGCCTCTTGTAATGTAGCAAGCTATTCCTTTATATCTTGCTTTCATATATAAAGGGCTGTGCAATGAATCAAAACCAATAAAAACATAAAAAGGTAAAGAAGCTACAGAAAATAGATAAGGGAATAATACGCAAAGCAAAATTTATAAGGTTGAAGAAAAGACACACACATATAGAATGCCGAATAATGCAATCTGATAGCTATCTGTGTGCTTATGTGCTTTAATAAGAAAGCAGTAGCCACAAAATTAAGAAATAGTAAGGAAACATTATAAGAACAAATGGACCATAAATTTTCTTCCTTAGACAGGGTTTAGAGAGGGTTTTTCATCTTATACTCTGCCCAATATATTAGTTATGCCCTTTTGAATAAATGAGATATGTTAGAGGTTAATTCTAGATTTGCTGCTGCCTTGTAGACAAAAAGAGGGAGGAAGGCATGAGGGAGAGTGGGAATGACAGATGCATATCTTGGACATTTTTACAAAATGAACAGGAGATGTAATATCTGGACACGGAGCATGATGAAAGCCATTTAAAATGCTCATCCCGACACAAATACTCAAAGCAACAAAAGGAAAGGCTTCAAACAAAATCTAACATCAAATTCGATTTTGTTCATTTTGTAAGAAAGCCATGTAATGGAGAGGTATCACATTACAGTGTCTGTTCTGAGCAGTCTGTCACAAGAGATATTGTTTTCAAGATTCTTGGATATCATGTACATAAAACAGTGCCATTATTATAGGTTGAACCTTGCCATAGATGCTGAAAATCTCTTAAGGTAGACAAGCTCTTCGTTATCTAAGCATGAAAGAAGAAAGAGTTTCTCTATGATCTCTGTCTCCTATCCAGGGAAGCCATAATCAAGAAAATGGACTTGGTTAAAAACCCCAATAATTTAATAACAATAATTTGTTAAAAATAGAGAAGATTTAACACAATTAGACTAGAAGATGAAGCTGTTCTGACCTGATGAAAACCACAGTGAAAAAATACTCGACCAAAATCTGCATTGACCTTCACTGGGTGCCTGTATTTCAGAATTCATCCTGGAGATTTTAGGAATCTAAGGTTAGTAGAAGCTTAACTTGTTTAAGCTTAACTTGTAGAAATTGCATATAATAGTGCTTACTAAAAGATACCACTTTCCCTTGGTTAATAAGGAGATTCCTGAACCAATAGGAATTTTTTTAATGAACTTAAAAACTTCTAGGTTATATTGTAAATATAAGTGGTTGTGTTGACTGAATTTCCTTGTACCACTGATATTTTAACATTTGAAACTACTTAGAGAATAGGTTATACAGATAAAAAGTTATATTGCATAATTGAAATTAGACTTCAGGTACTAGAGGTATATCCATGATAGAAGGGCTTAAAGATGACTGGGAAGTAGTGGGTGGAGTTCCATACAGGTAAAATAGGATGAATGCTCACTCAGACAAAGTCTAGGATTCCATGGTGGGATCTTGAGTTCTGGGTTACAGGTGGAAGCAGTCCTTATTCAGTTCCTTCTATTCCCAGAGAAATTTCTATTGACTTTGGTGGAACTTTAATGTACTTAGTGAAAAGTGACACAAAAATAATTTGAAGGTCATTGAGTCTACTCTATTGTCACTAGGCAACTCTATTCTATGCTTCTTATACAGCCATCATCAATATTATATATTCCTATAAAAATATAGCAAAACCTGTCTACCTGGTCATTGAACTAAAATAATATCCAGTTCTCCTTTCAATATCTTTTACAAACATGTCCTGCAATCTCACCTGCTGCAAAAAACATATCAAAAATAAACAGAAATGCTTGAGTGGACTCCCACCTACCCTATATAAAATGAATTCTATGCCACTAGAATTCAGGTCATCTTGGAAGAAATACAGTACATGAGAAGAGTCCATCTATCTATCTGCCTAGTTACTATCATAGAATTTGAAAGGTCAGGACAAGGGTGTCTGTTATAGGGGTCATGTAGCAGCTATCATTGGTAGCATTTTGAAATTGCAGAAAGTTTGAATCCTAGAGAACAATTCTGCATGATTCCAGAAATACTAATCTGATAAAAAAAGTTTCTTTATTTTTAAAAGAATTTTTTTCCTAGTCACTAACTTATTTAAATATTTTTAGAAACTCCTCCCTACTTCCCTACCCCATCAGTCCTGGGCACAGGTGTTCTAACCTACTGTTATTAACACTTGCTTGTCTTCTCCTTGGTATACTGAACTTCCTAAGTATGTTTGAATTTTCCTTTCAAGTTATGTTATTCAATACACCACCTATATGCCTTTGTGTTGGCTATTCTCACTGATATACTTATTAGCTTGGGCACTGGGCAAGTCACTTAACCTCTTGCAGCCTCCATTTTCTCATATGCAAAATGGGGATAATAATAATGCCTATCTCCCAAAGTTGTTGTTAGAATCAAGTGAATTAGTATAATTATTCTAAAGTGGTTTGCACAGTTTCTAGTGCAGAATAGACACTTAACAAACACCTGTTCCCTTCACCTCATTACTATAGCTATGGCTCGTGTTCTTTTTTCTTTTTTAAATAAGATTGACTCTCCAGTGTTGCCCATTTTATAAATATATTAGTTACTTCACAGGCATGATCCCCTTATTGATAGGCACTGAATATTTGACATGTTCTGTTTCAAACTTGAGCCAATGAATCTTCCTTTGGACATTTGGTAACCCGCTTCTTTCAGGATCTCATCATCTTGATGTCTGACTTAGGGCAGACATGCTCTAGAAAGCTGTCAGTTTCAGCTTCCCTAATAGTTTGGGATCACAGGCATGTGTACTACCATGCCTGACTCTGATGCTCCTAATAATCTGAGTTCCTGAATACAGCAGAGGTAGCCCTATAATGCTGTTTCAGCTGATCCAAGCAGAGGAAAGATATGACTTGAGGGATAAATAAAAGATTCCCTCCACTGTGAGTGTGCCTTAGTGTGCAATCAGAGCAAGATCTGTTATTCCCAACAGTGCTATTCAAGTCCTTGCCTTTTCAAACCCACTTGGCAGATTATAAAACTGCTGATTTAGCACCAAACTTGGTGTGTCCTTCCTATTCTTGATCTGCAAAAGTCCACCCTGACTTAGCCTGTGCTGAAAAAAAAAAGACTATATCCACAGAAGTTTGTAAATTTCTCTGTATATTCCGCATTCAATCCAAGACAAAATAGAGAATGCTGCTTTGTTTTGTTTTGTTTAGGGTGAGATGGAGGCAGAGAGAGAAAGGGCAGACAAAGATACAGAGAAAGAGTGACAGAGACAAAGAGAGAAAAGGGAAAGAAAAGGAAAGTATTTGATATTTCTAGAGAGCCAACCCCCAAAGTATTAAAACCTCATCCAGAAGTATTGTTCACATTCATAATTCCTGTAGCTCTGGTAGCATTTCATAGTCAGTTAGCAAACCAATTATGCTCCCATGAATATGGAAGTGTGTTGGCTTAAAGAAGAGGAGTGGTCACCTATATCATTAAAAAAAAGTCCTAACACTACATTTACTCTCTAAAAACAAGTTGGATACTGAATGAAGAGAGGCTGCTCACCTTTCCTGGCTAATTAGCCCCAACAAAAAGCAGCTTCCCAGACTAAGTAGTCAATGAGGTAGTGTCTCATCTAGGAGAAATGAAATCCTGCTTGCCCAGGGCTTATTATAAATCTCCATGTTTGAAAAATCCATAGAAAATGTGATTTGGGAGAAAGCGGACAGTTTCTCCTCTTTTTTCCCTCACATTATCTTTGCACTTTCAAATGGGGAGGTAATTTTGACATTTATGTAGACTTTTAAAAGGATTCTAGGGCCCATCCCCTGGTCAGGGTTCCATTGGAAAGACATGGGAGAAAACAAGTTCCCCTCTACTCAGTGCTTTACCCATGACTAAGATGTGGCCTCCATACTAGTGTTGTGCATACCAAATAGTCACAGCTTTGGTGTGTGAGAAAAATAACATGAAGAGAATACTAACCAAGGTTCCTGTGCCCTTTCATGGTCACTTTTACAAAATGACACTAGGAGTTTTTTTTTTACAATTCCTTAAGTTCATGATGGGAATATAGTTGGACTTAAAATACTCTCTCTACAGAGTGGGTTGGCTATGTGTTTCTCCTCCAAATTAGGCTATGAACCCACAAAATGATTTGTCAGGAGTTGAGGGGTGGAATAGAAAAGAGCCTGAGGAATGGTAAAAATCAATCCATAGGACAGTTAGGTGGTACAATGGACAGAGTGTTCGACTTTGAGTCAAGAAGACTCATTTCCCTGAGTTCAAACATGGCCTCAGACATTTATTAGCCATCTTATCCTGGATAAGTCACTTAGCTCTGCTTGCTTCAGTTTCTTCATCCATAAAAGGAGCTAGAGAAGGAGATGGCAAAATATTCCAGTATCTTTGCCAAGGAAATCTTAAATGGCATCTTGAAGAGTTGAAAATGACTGAATAAAATCACCAACAATCAGTCAAGCCATATTTGAAAAATAGTTATTTTAATTTAATTTGGTTTATTTGCCCAAGAGGCAACTAGGCAGTACAGTGCACTAAGGCAGAGAACTAAGCCTGTCAGGAAGAGTAAATTTGAATTCAACTTCAGACACTTACAACCTGTGTGACATTAGGCAAGTCACTTAACCCCTTGCATTATTTGATTTGCCTACTTTGAATGGTGGGATGATGTTAAAACATAGATAGATAAATAGATAGATAGATAGATAGATAGATAGATAGATAGATAGATGATAGATAGATAGATAGATAGATAGATAGATAGATAGATAGATAGATAGATAACCCAATATTCTTTTAGACAAATTTAAATAACTATGGCAACTCCATTGCCTCATCTCCTGTGCCTCACAGGGCAGAGCATGTAAAGAGTAATTAAGGGAAATCATCAAGTTTGTTTGGATACTAGATTTTAACCATGTCCAGAAGGAATTAAGGATCATGCATTTTTTCACCATTGGGCAGTAATAAGAACACCACTACTACCCCACCCACCCAATGAAAATTTAGAAGACCTGAAATGAAAAGGACATTCAATGCAATAAATCATTTTAGGTATATATAGAGCTATTTTTCCCCTTTAAAAAGGGGGAAGTTGACTTCCGGTCAAGATGGCGGCTTAGAGAGAGCTAAAGTTCATATCTCCGGAAACCCTTCCAAACTGATCTCAAAGTGTATGCTCCTAGGGCACTGAAATTCAAAACAAACAACAGGAGAGATCCCGGGAACCCTCCTCCTGGACCTGGATCAAAAGTATGGCCCCCCAAAAGCCAGAACCCGAGATCACTCGGATCTAAGGGGTAGGCAGAAGGAAGGTCCCAGGACCCATCACCCCAACCCAGAGCACTGAGTCCGAGGCAGCAGCAGGAACCTAAGAGCCAGCAAAAGGACCTCAGGGCCGGCTATTCAGAAGGCCACATCCTGAAAACAACCTGAGCCAGTCGCAGGGGCACCCAGACAGCAGGGAAATAGAAAGAGACAGAGGGGAGCCTGTAGACCCCTGGCTGGATCCTTCTGTCCAAGTCTCAGGGAAGGTCACTGCTTTAAGACACACTCAGTCCAACCCAGCTGAAGTTAATCCTATCAGGAGCCCTTGGAGCTCCAGGAAGCCACGGCCCCTTCCGCCTCAGAGTGCAGGACCTTCTGGCCCACAAAGGCTCTGAGATACCTCATGGACAGTGCCAAGCCAGGCTCAGAGTGTGGAAGTAAGGCAACGAAGAAGCATCGGGAGGGAAATGAGAGCAGTAACACCCGCAAATGGACAATTCGCCTGGGGCTAAAGCCTCTGAACACCAGACAGAGATAAGAAAAGCTAGACCTCCCCACTCAGATAGAGATAGCAAACAGCACAAAAAAGCCCCCAAACTCCAAAAAAAAAAAAACAAGAAGAAGGGGGCAACTTTGGACACATTTTATGGAGCAATAATACAAAATACAGAGAAGATAGAAGAGGAAACACAAGCAAATGCTCCAAAACCTTCCAAAGGAAATGGAAACTGTCTATAAACCATGAAGAATTTGAATCAGAAATGATCAAAAAGATGGAAGCCTTCTGGGAGAAAAAGTGGGAAATAATGCAAAAGAAATTCACGCATCTACAAAATCAGTTTGACCAAACTGAAAAGGAAAACCAGGCTTTAAAGGTCAGAATCAGCCAACTGGAAGACAACATGCATGTAAAAGAGCAAGAATTAATAAAGCAAAGCCAAAAGACCAAGAAATTAGAAGAGAACATAAAATATCTCACCAACAAGGTCATAGACTTGGAAAATAGAGGGAGAAGAGAAAATTTAAGAATAATTGGACTACCAGAAAATCCAGAAATAAACAGCAAACTCAACATCGTAATACAAGATATAATCAAAGAAAATTGCCCAGAGATTCTAGAACAAGGGGGCAATACAGACACTGAAAGAGTTCACAGTACACCCTCTACACTAAACCCCCAAAAGACAACTCCCAGGAATGTAATTGCTAAATCCAAATCTTTTAAGCAAAAGAAAAAATCTTATAAGAGGAAGAGAGCATGAAGTGGAATTACTTAAACCTTACTCTCAGTGAAATCAAATCTGAGAGGGAAGAACATCTAGATCCAGTGGGATCCTGAATTCTAACTTATCCAACAGGATAAGAAAGAAAGGAAAATCAAGGAGGGGGGAGCGGGGAGGGAGTATAAAAAGGGAGGGAAGGAGAGGGGGGAGGGGAAGGGAGAATAAAAAGGGAGGGGCTAGAAAGGGAAACATATCAAGGGAGGGAACAAGGGGGACTGATTTAAAGTAAATCACTGGATTAAAAGTTTAGAGCTAAAGAAGGTTAGAATTAGGGAAGGATATCAAAATGCCAGGGAGTGCACAAGTGACAGTCAGAACTTTGAACGTGAATGGGATAAACTCACTCATAAAACACAGACAAATAGCAGATTGGATTAGAACCCAAACCCCTACCATTTGTTGTCTTCAAGAAACACATATGAGGCGGGTTGATACTCACAAGGTTAGAATTAAAGGATGCAGTAAGACCTTCTGGGCCTCAACTGACAGAAAGAAGGTAGGAGTTGCAATCATGATATCTGACAAAGCCAAAGCAAAAATAAACCTGATCAAAAGGGATAGGGAAGGTAATTATATTCTGTTAAAAGGGAGTATAGACAATGAGGAAATATCACTAATCAACATGTATGCACCAAATGGTATAGCATCCAAATTTTTAATGGAGAAACTAGGAGAATTGAAGGAGGAAATAGACAATGAAACCATATTAATGGGAGACTTGAACCAACCACTATCAAATTTAGATAAATCAAACCAAAAAATAAATAAAAGGTAAAAGGGGTGAATGAAATCTTAGAAAAATTAGTTAGTAGACATATGGAGAAAAATAAATAGGGACAAAAAGGAATACATGTTCTTCTCAGCACCACATGGCACATTCACAAAAATAGATCATACAATAGGTCATAGAAACATGGCACTCAAATGCAGAAAAGCAGAAATAATAAATCCAGCCTTTTCAGATCACAAGGCAATAAAAATAACAATCAGTAAGGGTACGTGGAAAACCAAATCAAAAACTAATTGGAAATTAAACAATATGATACTCCAAAATTGGTTAGAGAAGAAATCATAGAAACAATTAATAATTTAATTGAGGAAAATGACAATGGTGAGACATCCTTTTAAACCTTATGGGATGCAGCCAAAGCAGTACTTAGAGGAAAATTCATATCCATGAGTGCATATATTAACAAATTAAGGAGGGCAGAGATCAGTGAATTGGAAATGCAAATCAAAAAACTTGAGAACGAACAAATTAAAAACCCCCAGAAGAAAACTAGAGATCCTAAATATTAAGGGAGAAATTAATAAAATCAAAAGTGATAGAACTATTGAGCTAATAAACAAGACTAGAAGCTGGTACTTTGAAAAAAAACAGACAAAATAGACAAAGTACTGGTTAATCTAATTTAAAAAAGGAAAGAAGAAAGGCAAATTAACAACATCAAGGATGAAAAGGGGGACCTCACATCCAACGAAGAGGAAATTAAGACAATCATTAAAAACTACTTTGCCCAATTATATGACAATAAATATACCAACCTAGGTGATATGAATGAATATATACAAAAATATAAATTGCCTAGACTAATAAAAGAAGAAATACATTTCTTAAATAATCCCATATCAGAAAAAGAAATCCAGCAGGCCATCAAAGAACTTCCTAAGAAAAAATCCCCAGGGCCCGATGGATTCACCAGTGAATTCTATCAAACATTCAAAGAACAACTAACCCCAACACTATACAAACTATTTGACATAATAAGGAAAGAGGGAGTCCTACCAAACTCCTTTTATGACACAAACATGGTACTAATTCCAAAGCCAGGCAGGCCAAAAACAGAGAAAGAAAATTATAGACCAAACTCCCTACTGAAAATATATGCAAAAATCTTAAATAGGACACTAGCAAAAAAACTCCAGCAAGTGATCAGAAAGGTCATCCACCATGATCAAGTAGGATTTATACCAGGGATGCAGGGCTGGTTCAATATTAGGAAAACCATCCACATAATTGACCACATCGACAAGCAAATCAACAAAAATCATATGATTATTTCAATAGACACAGAAAAAGCCTTTGATAAAATATATCACACATTCCTATTAAAAACACTAGAAAGCATAGGAATAGAAGGGTCGTTCCTAAAAATAATAAACAGTATATCTAAAACCATTAACTAATATCATCTGCAATGGGGATAAACTAGATGCATTCCCATTAAGATCAGGAGTGAAACAAAGATGCACATTATCACCTCTATTATTTGACATTGTACTAGAAACACTAGCCGAAGCAATTAGAGAAGAAAAAGAAATTGAGGGCATTAAAATCGGCAATGAGGAGACCAAGTTGTCACTCTTTGGGGATGACATGATGGTCTACTTAAAGAATCCTAGAGATTCAACCAAAAAGCTAATTGAAATAATCAACAACTTTAGCAAAGTTGCAGGATACAAAATAAACCCACATAAGTCATCAGCATATCTATATATCTCCAACACAGCTCAGCAGCAAGAACTAGAAAAAGAAATCCCATTCAAAATTACCTTAGACAAAATAAAATACTTAGGGATCTATCTGCCAAGACAAACACAGAAACTATATGAGCACAACTACAAAACACTCTCCACACAACTAAAACTAGATTTGAGCAATTGGAAAAACATTAACTGCTCATGCATAGAATAAGCCAATATAATAAAAATGACCATCCTACCCAAATTCATCTATCTATTTAGTGCCATACCCATTGAACTTCCAAAAAAAATTTTTACTGATCTAGAAAAATCCATAACAAAGTTCATTTGGAAGAACAAAGGAGCAAGGATATCCAGGGAAATAATGAAAAAAAAATACAAAGGAATGGGGCCTTGCAGTCCCAGATCTCAGACTATATTATAAAGCAGCGGTCATCAAAACATTTTGGTACTGGCTAAGAGACAGAAAGGAGGATCAGTGGAATAGACTCAAGGTAAGCAAGACAGTATATGACAAACCCAAAGAGCCCAGCTTTTGGGACAAAAATCCACTATTCGATAAAAACTGCTGGGAAAATTGGAGGACAGTGTGGGAAAGATTAGGTTTAGATCAATACCTCACACCTTACACCAAGATAAATTCAAAATGGGTGAATGACTTGAACATAAAGAAGGAAACTATAAGAAAATTAGGCGAACACAGAATAGTATACATGTCAGACCTTTGGGATGGGAGAGGCTTTAAAACCAAGCAAGACTTAGAAAGAGTCACAAAATGCAAAATAAATAATCTGAAATACATCAAATTAAAAAGGTTTTGTATAAACAAAACCAATGTAACTAAAATCAGAAGGGAAGCAACAAATTGGGAAACAATCTTCATAAAAACCTCTGACAAAGGTTTAATTACTCAAATGTATAAAGAGCTAAATCAATTGCACAAAAAATTAAGCCATTCTCAAATTGATAAATGGGCAAGGGACATGAACAGGCAGTTCTCAGCCAAAGAAATCAAAACTATTAATAAGCACATGGAAAAGTGTTCTACCTCTCTTATAATTAGAGAGATGCAAATCAAAACAACCCTGAGGTATCAACTCACACCTAGCAGATTGGCTAACATGACAACAAAGGAAAGTAAGGAATGCTAGAGGAGATATGGCAAAGTAGGGACATTAATTCATTGCTGGTGGAGTTGTGAATTGATCCAACCATTCTGGAAGGCAATTTGTAACTATGCCCAAAGGGTGATAAAAGACTGTCTGCCCTTTGATCCAGCAATAGCACTGCTGGGTTTGTACCCCAAAGAGATAATAAGGAAAAAGACTTGTACAAGAATATTCATAGCTGCGCTCTTTGTGGTGGCCAAAAATTGGAAAATGAGGGGATACCCTTCAATTGGGGAATGGCTGAACCAATTGTGGTATATGTTGGTGATGGAATACTATTGTGCTAAAAGGAATAATAAAGTGGAGGAATTCCATGGAGACTGGAACAACCTCCAAGAAGTGATGCAAGAGCTAAAGGAGCAGAACCAGGAAAACA
Source organism: Monodelphis domestica (assembly GCF_027887165.1). Classification (NCBI taxonomy): domain Eukaryota; kingdom Metazoa; phylum Chordata; class Mammalia; order Didelphimorphia; family Didelphidae; genus Monodelphis; species Monodelphis domestica. The sequence goes on along the minus strand of NC_077233.1, from coordinate 205,698,293 downwards.
CTATACACAGAGACTGATACACTGTGGTACAATTGAAGGTAATGGACTCCTCCATTAGTGTCAATGTAATGTCCTGAACAATCTGCAGGGATCTAAAAAACACTATCCACAAGCAGACGATAAACTATGGGAGTAAAAACATGGAGGAAAAGCAACTTCTTTACTACACAGGGGAAGGGGATACAACTGAGGAGAGACTCTAAATGAACACTCTAATACAAATATCAACAAGATGGAAATGTGTTTGAATCAAGAACACATGTGATACCCAGTGGAATTGCGCATGGGCTATGGGAGAGGTGTTGGGAAAGGGAGGGAGGGAAGAAAATGATCTTTTTTTCCAATGAATAATGTTTGGAAATGACCAAAAAAATAATGTTTAAAGTGAAAAAAAAAACACTAGAAAGCATAGGAATAGAAGGGTTGTTCCTAAAAATAATAAACAATATATATCTAAAACCATCAGCTAATATCATCTGCAATGGGGATAAACTAGATGCATTCCCAATAAGATCAGGAGTGAAACAAGGATGCCCATTATCACCTCTACTATTTGACATTGTACTAGAAACACTAGCAGTAGCAATTAGAGAAGAAAAAGAAATTGAAGGTATTAAAATTGGCAATGAAGAGACCAAGCTGTCACTCTTTGTGGATGATATGATGATTTACTTAAAGAATCCCAGGGAATCAACCAAAAAGCTAATTGAAATAATCAACAACTTTAGCAAAGTTGCAGGATACAAAATAAACCCACATAAATCATCAGCTTTTCTATATATCTCCAACACAGCTCAGCAGCAAAAACTAGAAAGAGAAATCCCATTCAAAATCACCTTAGATAAAATAAAATACCTAGGAATCTATCTCCCAAGACGAACACAGTAACTATATGAATACAACTACAAAACACTTTCCACACAACTAAAACTAGACTTGAGCAATTGGAAAAACATTAACTGCTCATGGATAGGACGAGCCAATATAATAAAAATGAACATCCTACCCAAACTTATCTATCTATTTAATGCCATACCCATTGAACTCCCAAAAAATTTCTTTACTGATTTAGAAAAAAACATAACAAAGTTCATTTGGAATAACAAAGGATCAAGGATATCCAGGGAAATAATGAAAAAAAAAACACAAATGATGGGGACCTTGCAGTCCCAGATCTCAAACTATATTACAAAGCAGCAGTCATCAAAACAATTTGGTACTGGTTAAGAGAAAAAAAGGAGGATCAGTGGAACAGACTGGGGGCAAGCGACCTCAGCAAGACAGTATACGATAAACCCAAAGAGCCCAGCTTCTGGGACAAAAATCCACTATTCGATAAAAACTGCTGGGAAAATTGGAAGACAGTGTGGGAGAGATTAGGTTTAGATCAACACCTCACACCTTACACCAAGATAAATTCAAAATGGGTGAATGACTTAAACATAAAGAAGGAAACCATAAGTAAATTGGGTTAATACAGAATAGTATACATGTCAGACCTTTGGGATGGGAGAGGCTTTAAAACCAACCAAGATATAGAAAGAATCACAAAATGTAAAATAAATAATTTCAACTACATCAAATTTAAAAGCTTTTGTTCAAACAAAACCAATGTTACTAAAATCAGAAGGGAAACAACAAATGGGGAAAAAATCTTCATAGAAACCTCTGACAAAGGCTTAATTACTGAAATTTATAAAGAGCTAAATCAATTGTACAAAAAAATCAAGCCATTCTCCAATTGAAAAATGGGCAAGGGACATGAACAGGCAGTTCTCAGCCAAAGAAATCAAAACTATTAATAAGCACATGAAAAAGTGTTCTAAATCTCTTATAATCAGAGAGATGCAAATCAGAACAACTCTGAGGTATCACCTCACACCAAGCAGATTGGCTAACATGATAGCAAAGGAAAGTAATGAGTGCTGGAGGGGATGTGGTAAAGTAGGGACATTAATTCATTGCTGGTGGAGTTGTGAACTGATCCAACCATTCTGGAGGGCAATTTGGAACTATGCCCAAAGGGCGATAAAATAATGTCTACCCTTTGATCCAGCCATAGCACTGATGGGTTTGTACCCCAAAGAGATAATAAGTAAAAAGACTTGTACAAGAATATTCATAGCTGCGCTCTTTGTGGTGGCCAAAAATTGGAAAACGAGGGGATGCCCATCAATTGGGGAATGGCTGAACAAATTGTGGTATATGTTGGTGATGGAATACTATTGTGCTAAAAGGAATAATAAAGTGGAGGAATTCCATGGAGACTGGAATGATCTCCAGGAAGTGATGCAGAGCAAGAGGAGCAGAACCAGGAGAACATTGTACACAGAGACTAATACACTGTGGTATAATCTAACGTAATGGACTTCTCCATTAGTGGCGGTGTAATGTCCCTGAACAATCTGCAGGGATCTAGGAGAAAAACACTATCCATAAGCAGAGGACAAACTGTGGGAGTAAAAACACCGATGGAAAAAAAAAAAAGCACTAACTACAGTGGTTGAGGGGACAGGTCAGAGGAGAGACTCTGAAAGAACACTCTAATGCAAATACTAACAACATGGCAATGGGTTCGAACCAAGAACACATGTGATACCCAGTGGAATCACGCGTCAGCTATGGGGGGGGGAGGAAAAGAAAATGATTTTTGTCTCTAATGAATAATGCTTGGAAATAATCAAATAAAATATTATTTAAAGAAAAATAAAGGGAAAGTCTGACTCATTTTAGAAGGGGTTTTTTGGTTACACTTGGGAGGGTGGGGGAATCATCTCATGGGCCAGCAAGAGATATATGGCCTGACATAAGATGGTATGATAGATTTTTTAAAATTTTTGGTACTTTTAAAAATTTTGGAGCTTTAAAGACCTCAGAGATTATCTAGCCAATCCTCTCACTTTTTAGATAAGATACTGAGTCCTAGAAAGGATAAGTGACTTTCCTTAGCTCACAGTGGAATACCTAGGATGTGAATCCAGAATGATTCCCAATCTAGCTGCCTTCCCATTATGTTGCACTGTCCCTTCTAAGCAGGCCTGTGATTTGATTGCTTAGGAGACACCATTTGGGGAGGAAAACAGAATGCTAATGCAGATCCAGTTGCTGTTTACAATTTAGTCTTAGAAAGCTGCCTTGGGCCCTGAGAGGCCCTGACTTGTTCAGGGTCAAAGCCCATACTTGGCAGAAGTGAGACTTGTTTTCAGTCTTTCTGATCCTCAGGGCAGCTTTTTTTCCACCATGTTGTTTTTCTACATATTTGTTTTCAAATGCAACTCTAAAGAATTTTGGATAAATTGCTTTAAGAAACTGTTTTTTGAAAGACAACTTAGCACCATAGTCAGTACTATAAGGTTCAACAGGGCCCCTGCCATTTCTGAGCTGCTGCTCTCTACCATTGATTCTAAGAGAGGAATACTGATGTATCTAGCTTCTAAGGAACTGTAATTAATAAAATTATTTAGAGATACTGGTTTGGAATAAGAATATCAGTTTATTGATAAGGCTAGCATTATAACCAATAAAGTAATAAGTCAGAGGCTCTCTCAGTGACCAAAATCAGCAATGGACCCTATGGCAAATGTATAAATAGAGTATTGGGAACTCATTATTCAGTTGCACACCTTGGACATCCAAAAACATCTCTAATTGGTAAGTAGCTAATTAGAGGATAGTCCATCAAACTATTTACTCCTCCTTCATGTGATAGGGTTCATTTAGACAGGAAAAGAATCCTTGTTCTCCTCATTTATTCACCAAATTTTGTTAAAAGGACATACCTCAAAATTCCTAAAGATAAAGCAAATGTAAAAATCAGTAGACTGAAGAGCAGCTACATGGCTTGATGGATTGAGAGCTAGACCTAGAGATCAGAGATCCTAAGTTCAAATCTAGCCTCAGCCACTTCATGGATGTGTGACTCTGGGCAAGACACTTAACCCCCATTGCCCAACCCTTAATATTCTTCTGTCTTGAAACCAATACATAGTATTGACTCTAAGATGGAAGGTAAGGGCTTAAAAAAGAAAGCAGTAGACTGTCTGGAATGTTATGACCTAGGACTCTGACAGGGAAATTCTTCCTAATGTACAGGCCCTGGTATAGGAATTAATACAGCATATGGAAAATAAATTCTCACAGAACCTACAACTGTTGGTGAAGGCAAGAACCCTCCAGGGTTCTTGTAGGAAAAGCTCTGAGTTGCTAGAACTACTGTTGCTACAGAGAACTGCTGCCATTAATAGTTATAACACCTGGGGACTGCCAAGGACAGCTAGCAGCTAGCACCAGGCAAGAGCAGTTGTAGATGGGGGCAGCTGCCAACAGTCACCAGCAACAGGAGTAGTTGTGGAGAGTCACTAGTAGTAGAAACCAGCCAGGATCCCCCCTGCCACCTCATTTTAACTACAGTTAAAAGGAGCCATGACTAGAAGCAATTACCCATACAACCCTGTCCCAGGTACTGAAGTCATACTTTCCTTGACAACTACCTCTCCCAAAAGATAGTATGCTTTGTAAAACAAGGGATGGGGGGGGGGGGGCAGGTATCTTATAAAGGAAGAGACTCCCCATTGGAGAAATCAAGATTTTAGCCAGGATGTGACAAGAATAAAAATGGGACCTGCATTCTGAACTCTAGGAGTAATCTGGTTTACTTGCTCCAAGGAAGCAACAGCACTTTCTATGAAGCCGTTCAAAGAAAGTCAAAAAACAAAACAAGACAGCAATCCTCTGACACCCAGTAACATGCTAATATCTTGCCATGAGTGATTTGATAAATGCTATTTTTCTAGTGCCTTTCAAGTTTTGGTTTGTTTATTTAACTTTGTTACTCTCTCATTTCATTGGTATACTCCCAGGGAAGAAACTCCCTCCATTGTTCTTAGAAACTGTTCTGCAATTTATAGTCTGAGAGAATTATCAAGTATTTGAGAGATTAAGTGATTTGCCCAAGGTCACACAGCCAATATGTGTGTCAATGATGGGACTTGAACTTCTGGGCAGTCTTTGGACTCTAAGGCTCGCTCTCTATTTACTAAGACAGTGCTATCAAACTCAAATAGAAATGGAGGCCACTATATGAAACAAAAGGATCTCTGCAGGATGCAGATTGACTTGGAACAACATATATTGACATAATCTATGCTCTACTCTATTTTTATTTATTTTGTTAAATATTTTCCAATTACATTTTGATTTGGCTTAGACTCTGGAGTACAGTCGGCTCCATATGTCTGACACCTCACCATTAACCTTTACTATTTTCTTGTTATGAGTACAGATTGGTTAACAGTGTGCTGAGACCCAAGCTCCATAGGAGACATGGGAATGGGAAAGAATGACTATTTAATTGAATGCCCTTTATCAACATTGTTATCTTATTTTCACGTGTCCATAATAATTTCAAGTATCAAACTGATTAAAAGACTACATCAGGGCTTTGTAAAACTTAAAAGCATTACATAATGTTAGCAATTACTTGGTAAGCTCATAAATGGTCACCAAATCTAAGCATATACAAGGCTAGCCCTTACTTCCTCATCTCTAAAGTAATATACAGCAACTACATTGAATTCTATCTGTACCAACTCGCTAACTTTTAGACTTCTAGTAGTCATACTTAAAAGCATCAAAGATCTACTGTTTTGTCACTTTAGATACTTCCTCCCCTGAGATAGCTCTCAATTAATCAGCACACAAATATTAAGCATCTCTTCTATGCCAAACACTGTGCTAGAGGCTGGATGATACAAAGACAAGAATTCAATATTCCTTGTCCTCAAGGAGCATACTTTCAGGCACTTGTCTATCCTCTTCTGAAGAAGGCTTTTCCAGAAAGAGGAGCTGGACAGTAAACCAATGCATCTTTGATGTACATGAGTTATCAACAGGACACAGCAGAGGCTCATTTCAGAACACCAGATTCCTTGGCAGGTGAGCTCTATAGGGAAACTTACCAGTGGCTACCGTAATCCAGCAAGCTCCATATCAGGAGTGCTTTTTCCAAAGCCTCTTCCCTGGCATCAGAGAGACTCCCTGTGGTGCTCTCCAGTCAGGGAGTGTGATTTGCTACTGCTTTCTCCCTTTCAAAATGTTTTAATTTTTTCATATCTTGCTTAATATTTCATTGTTTCCCATGGATGAAAGGCGGAATGCTTGTTCTGAAAAATATATAACTCCTACTTACACAGACGGGATCGATCCCAGAGCAGTGTTCACAGCCAGAACTGCCAACTTCAAAAATAAATGATTTTGATATCTTCAGAAAGAAGATTTTCATATTTGCTCTCTGAAGAGTGGAAGGTACATTTTTAATAAAGTTCTTGTTTTGATGAATAGCTGGCTCAAAAATAGCAAACAAAAGCTCAGCCCCCCTCCCCCCATCCCCAGGCTGCAGGAACCCATCAAATCAAGTGAGTCATTTGCCTTGTAAATTGGAACACAGCAGAGATCTACTGTAGGGTTGATCTCAATTGAGTGGAGGCACTCCACTTTCTCATTATCAGCTCTGATTGCATGAAAGGTGACTGGCCTCTTGTATGCCTCAAGACTGTTGTGGTGTATACCTGCCACTGTCCAATTTCAAGTTGCGAATCTGGATGCAGGTAGACATCAACTTGACAGTATCATAGTAAATTTCAGTGAAGAATCACCATCACTGGTGCATGATTATTTGTGATAAAACTTAGGTCAGGGAAGCCTTCTGATTTCATCTCTTATGCATAACAATGGACTAGAGTAATTTTCAGAGATAAATATAAGCTGAGAATCCTCAATAATCTCTTGCCCTGAAGGAAGGGTACTTTGGAGATGATCACAGAGGTGTCAAATGTATGGCCTGTGGAGGCCCCATGCTCTTATACTATTCCTTAGTGCAACAAAACCAGATGAATATGTAATTTGAAAGTATTTTGCAAAGTAAAAATACAGTACAATACAGACAGCACTAATATGAGGTTTTTAAAGTCAATATACAGCCAAAAGGGCCCCTGGTTTCTATTTGAATTTGATGCCAATGGTGTACAAAAAGGGGAGGAAGCAAATCCTAAAGGAGCATTAAAAACTAGTCATCAGAAAGACTTAGGTCCAAATCCCATCTCAAATACTTAGTAACTGTGATTATGGCAAATCACTTAGACATGGGTTCAAAGATTGATTCTGGCATTTACTAACTGTGTGTCCTTAGTAACTTAACGTCTCTCATTCTCAGTTCCTTATCTATAAAATCATCTATCTAGAGTTGGAAGAAATCGCATAGACCATCTAGTATAACCATTCCATTAAACAAATTGGGAAACTGAGGTCCAGAGAAGTTAAGTGACTTGTCTGAGGGAGGTCATGCAAGTAGGAAGTATCAAAATCAGGATTTTCACCTGGGTCTAGTGGTGCCAGAATCAATGAGTCCCTGCTAGCTCTAAATCTAATGCTGTTATTGTTGAGTTATTTTTTTGATCCTGCCTGACTCTCTGTGATCCCATTTGGGATTTTCTTGGCAAAGATACCAGAGTGGTTTACCATTTCCTTCTTTAATTCATTTCACAGATGAGGAAACTGAGACAAACAGGGATAAGTGATTTGCTCAGCTAGTAAGGGTGTGGGGCCAGATTTGAACTCAAGAAGATGTCCAGTATGCTATCCACTGCACCATCCAGCTGCCCAAAAGTCCTTGATTCTGTTTAAGACTATTCTGTATTTGAGGGAAAGTAAATACAGAGCATAGCTAAAAGAATCACAAATTTTCTCCCTGGGATAAAGTCAGAAATGCTTCATTTTCCTTCTAAGCTAAAAAAGTGACATGTTCATTCCAATGCTCCCTCTGGGTATATGGGAAACAAGCTGTGGCAAGAATACTTAAGAAGCCTTTGGTAAGGTGCCTTGGGGGAACTGTTGCCCTCACCATGAGGAATACAGGGATCTTGGCTGTCCTTCACCATGGAGATAATACTAATGAGAGTAACATGATTCTATATTGCTTGGAACATAACCCAACAGCAATTCTGACACCTAGGCCAAGTACCAGGAAACACATCTGGAGCAAAAAGCATGCAAGATATCTTCAGATAAGATGGGGAGAAGGCAGGGAAAGGCTCATCAGAGCTTGGGACAAGAGTCCCTGTAGAGATACAATGATGAGGGGACACTAGGACATGACACCCTTTGGGGAAGAAATAAATATTCTAGCACATTAAGCTGCAGCTACTTGGTTGGTGAAGGAAAGGAAAAGGATAGAATTGGATTAGGCTGGCCTGGATAGTCAGGTAAAGGCTTCACCATGGCAGAGTGGAGCTGTTAGGAGGGGAAGCAGGTGCCCTCAGAGCTGTCACATTTATAAACTTTAAAGTACTCTAAAATTCTGACTATACTACTTATTTCCCAGGTTTTTTTGTAAGGATCAAATGAGATAATATGAAATGTTTTGTAAACTTTAGAGCACTTATCTGTTGTTCAGTTGTTTTCAATTGTGTCCAACTCTTCACAACCCCATTTGGGGTTTCTTGGCAAAGATACTAGAGTAGTTGGTCATTTCTTTTTACAGTTCATTTTACAGATGAGGAAAATGAAGCAGAGTAAGTGACTTGCCCAGGGTTGTCACACAGCTAGTAAGAATCTGAGGCCACATTTGAATTAAAGATGAGACTTATAGTCCCAGCACTCTATCTACTGTATCACCTAACTGCCCAAAGCAATTATATTTACACTAGTTATTATTGTTTCTCCTTGCTGAAGAAGACCAAGTATTGGCAGCATCTTCTCTCTTTTGGCAAAGTCACAGTCACCCTAATTATACCCTGATTATGGTCTGGCTTTAGTTTACAAAGTACTTTTCTATTATAAGAAGTAATTTACATATTATAAAACTCTTTTCACACACAAGGAAATAAACTCAAAGGGAGGAAATCTGCTTCTCCAAGGTCACAGTCAGTAAGCTAAAGAATAAGGGCTCAAACCCAAATTCTCCAATACCAGATGCAATAGATGGGAGAAGAACAATTACAAGTACTCTTACACGTCAGTGAGAATGACCTGAGTTGGAAAATAAATCTTGAGATAACTGGAAATTCTATTAACTAGCAACTAACCAGCACCAGCACTAGTATTACTAGTTAGTAGTAGTGGTAATAATGGTATTTATAGATACTTAAAATGGAATTTATAGATATTTTAAGGCTTATGAAGCATCCTATATATGTTATTTCATTTGATCCTCACTGCAATCCCATTGTCATTGTTATCTCCTTTTTACAGATGAAGAAACTGAAGTTTAAAAGATATTAAGTGACTTGATCAGGGTCCAAAGCATCTAAGGCAGGATTCAAACTCAGATCCTCATTATTCTAAGTCTACCACTCTGTTTACTGCTCTACCTAGTGTTGTTATCAGATCTTTAAGCAGATGATAAATGAACTCTTCAAAAAAGGGGTGAATTGGAACTGAATTGTGGCATCTTTGTCCTTCAGCAGTGCCCTGGGTATAGAAAGTATGGAAAGAGATAGAAGTCTTGATAAAACATATTCCTAAATGACCACTTACTGGGTTGACCATCTAGATCAGTGATGGTGAACCTTTTAGAGACTGAGTACTCCAACTGCAACACTCATACCACATGTGAGCTTCCCCCTTACCCCAGGCAGGGGAGGGAGGAAACGCTCCCATTGGACTGCTGGAAAGAGGGGTGGGTGAAGTGAGAAAGGTCCTCAGGCATGCATGGAGAGGGAGAAGGGAGTAGCCCCCTCCAGCATGAGTGCCATGAATTCACCAACACAGACCTAGACCCTTAGATCTGAGAAAACTATGGGATGGCTTCAATGAATTTTTTTGGAAATGAAGCTATGGAGGATCAAAAGGGCCAGGAATGCTTTAATTGATGACAGGTACCTGTCTGGTAAGATGAAAGCTGCTAGAAGAGACCAAACTCTGAACTTACCTTGGAATCTATCCTATTTTCCCACTCCCATAGTATCCTGGCCTGGACTCTGTCCTGACTCAAAGAAAATCTACTACATGTGACCAATAGCTATCATATTGAAGAGTCAGGTATTCTCACATCATCCAGATGCCCCCAAATTTCCTAATAGTATGGTCACACTCTTCTCTTAGATCTCTAAACCTCCAGAAAGATTTAAAGAAGAAAACATGCAACACATACTGAGGGTACTAGCTGTCTAGCATGGCACCTGACACTCACACACATGCACAAATACACACACATACACATTCTCCCTTAACTATGACACCACTGTGATAGTACCATTATCAAACAGGGCCACCCTCTGCTACCTCTATGGATAGAAGTCTAGTTCTTTCATTAAAAATTAAGGAATTTATCCCCAAAACTGTAATGGTTGAGAGGGCTAAGGCTCAAGTTTTCTCTCTGTTGGGTCCTCAGTCCTCTTCAGTTCTCAGGAATTTAATTAAGAAGGAATTATCTTTCTTCAGGGCAAGGAGGAAAGTGTCACTATTTTAGGAGCTGGCATACCACTGGTAGAGATGTTGGCCATATGTCTACATGTTGGCAGTCTTGTATCCATACTTTAGACACTGCCAATCAACTGGTTGTTGCAGATGGGATGAATCACCAAGTCACTCGTGACAGAGGTCAGAGGCTAGTATCAGTAATTATTTATTTATCAGTAATTAATCACTATAACAGGTGGATAGATCTCACCTATTGCTGGTTATTTTATCTGGATGGACATTCCCCTCCCCCTGCCATTTCTCTTCTCTTCTGTCTTCCCTGCTTTCTCAAATCACCATACTAGTATAGTATGCATTTTATTGAGTACTTTTAGTGACTTCAAAATCAACTTTAAAATAATGTTATCATGCTAGATGGAATTATTCACCCTGTTTGAACTGGAGTCCCCTGTCTAAATATAAATAATGATTAAACTCTAAAGTTTAGAATGTTAAAATGCCAGAAGATTTTGACTGTAGAGGGGTTTTTTAATGTGTGCATAAGGAAATATTATTCTAGGTAGCATATTTTTGAATATATTTTTATGGAGTGAAACCAGTACTCAACAGAAGTTTCCATATTTCATGTCCTTTATTAATTGATGGAAGAGTAAAAATACTTGTTTTTCCTTATTTAAAAGAATCTGGGTTTTTTAGACTAAATTGTGATTGGCAGGACTATAAAATTGCCTTATAATTGAATTAACCTTTTTTTTCTTGTGTAATTGTCATGTGGCCTGCTTAGGATGTTATTATTTTTTTCTTTTTAATTGAATTTTATTTTTTCCATTTTGAATTTTATTGTTATTTTTTCAATTATATATAGAAGCAATTTTTGACAATTGACCATCTGACAATGGTTTTCTGACCTTTTGCAATTCAGATTCTCTCTCTTCCCCTCTCTCCTCCTTCCCCACAGAGGTAAATATAGATATAGGTTATATCAGTGCTTTCATGCAACAGATATTTCCATATCCTCATATTGTGACTGAAGAAACATATCATATATACAATATGTGAGTTAGGTGGCTCAGTGGTTTGAGAGCCAGGCCTGAAGATTGGAGATCCTTGGCTCAAATCCAGTCTCAGGCATTACCTAGTTGTGTAACACTGGTCAAGTCACTTAACTCTCATTGCCAAGCCCTCACCACAATTTCGCCTTAGAACCAATATGTAGTTTTGATTCTAAGATGGAAGATAAGGGTTTAAAAAAACTCATGAAAGAAATAAAGTGAAGGATAGAGTGCTTTGATCTGCAATCAGATTATAACAGTTCCTTCTTTGGCTATGGATAGTATTTATTTTATTTTTATTTGGTCATTTCCAAACATTATTCATTGGAAACAAAGATCATTTTCTTTTCTTCTCTCCCCTCCCTCCCACCACCTCTCCCATAGCCCATGCGCAATTTCACTGGGTATCACAAGTGTTCTTGATTCAAACCCATTTCCATGTTGTTGGTATTTGCATTAGTGTTCATTTAGAGTCTCTCCTCAGTCATAATCCCTCCACCCCTGTAGTCAAACAGTTGCTTTTCGTCGGTATTTTTACTCCCACAGTTTATCTTCTGCTTGTGGATAGTGTTTTTTAGATTCCTGCAGATTGTTCAGGGACATTGCATTGCCACTAATGGAGAAGTCCATTATGTTCAATTGTACCACAATGTATCAGTCTCTGTGTACAATGTTTTCCAGGTTCTGCTCCTTTCACTCTGCATCACTTCCTGGAGGTTGTTCCAGTCTCCATGGAATTCATCCACTTTATTATTCCTTTTAGTACAATAGTATTCCATCACCAACATATACCACAATTTGTTCAGTCATTCCCCAATTGAAGGGCATCCCCTCGTTTTCCAATTTTTGGCCACCACAAAGAGTGCATCTATGAATATTCTTGTACAAGTCTTTTTCCTTATTATCTCTTTGGGGTACAAACCCAGTAGTGCTATGGCTGGATCAAAGGGCAGACAGTCTTGTATCGTCCTTTGGGCATAGTTCCAAATTGCCCTCCAGAATGTTTGGATTAATTCACAACTCCACCAGCAATGAATTAGTGTCCCTACTTTGCCACATCACCTCCAGCATTCATTACTTTCCATAGCTGTTATGTTAGCCAATCTGCTAGGTGTGAGGTGATACCTCAGAGTTGTTTTGATTTGCATGTCTCTGATTATAAGAGATTTAGAACACTTTTCCATGTGCTTATTAATAGTTTTGATTTCTTTTGCTGAGAACTGCCTGTTCATGTCCCTTGCCCATTTGTCAATTGGAGAATGGCTTGATTTTTTGTACAATTGATTTAGCTCTTTATAAATTTGAGTAATTAAACCTTTGTCAGAGGTTTTTATGAAGATTGTTTCCCAATTTGTTGCTACCCTTCTGATTTTAGTTACATTGGTTTTGTTTGTTCAAAAACTTTTTAATTTGATGTAGTCAAAATTATTTATTTTACATTTTGTGACTTTTTAAATCTTGCTTGGTTTTAAAATCTTTCCCTTCCTAAAGGTCTGACAGGTATACTATTCTGTGTTCACCTAATTTACTTATAGTTTCCTTCTTTATGTTCAAGTCATTCACCCATTCTGAATTTATCTTGGTGTAGGGTGTGAGGTGTTGATCCAAACCTAATCTCTCCCACACTGTCTTCCAATTTTCCCAGCAGTTTTTATCAAATAATGGATTTTGTCCCAAAAGCTGGGGTCTTTGTGTTTGTCATAAACTGTCTTGCTGAGATCATTTATGCCAAGTCTATTCCACTGATCCTCCTTTCTGTCTCTTAGCCAGTACCAAATTGTTTTGATAACCACTGCTTTATAGTATAGTTTGAGATCTGGGACTGCAAGTCCTCCTTCCTTTGCATTTTTTCCTTCTTTTTGTCAGTTGATGCCCAATAGATTTGTCTCCACCCTCTTACTTTCACCCTATGTGTATCTACCTTTCTCATATGTGTTTCTTGTAGACAGCATATGGTAGGGTTTTGGACTCTAATCCACTCTGCTATTCACTTACGTTTTATGGGTGAGTTCATTCCATTCACATTCAGAGTTATGATTACTAGCTGTGTATTTCCCAGCATTTTGATTTCTGCTCCTTTACCTGCCTTTTCTTCTTTCACTATTCCCTTCTATACCAATGTTTGCTTTTGAATAGTCCTCCTTGTTCCCACCCTTATTTTACTTCCCTTTCTACCCCCTCCCTATTTGTCTCCCCCATTATTTTCCCTGTAGTCTTTCTAAAATTAACCCCCCCACTCCCTCCCTCTCTTGTACTGCTTCCCTCCCCACCAGACCTTTTGTTACCCTTCTACTCCCCTATAGGGTGCAAATATATTCTCTGGCCCCAATGGGTTGGATTGTTTTTCCCTCTTTGAGTCACTTTCAAAGCATGTAAAAGTTGAGTATTTCCTGTCTCTGACCTCTTTACCCTTCTGGTGTATTGATGTTCTCCCCCCCTCCCACCCTGAGCTTCTTTATGACATATAAATTTACCCCCATTTGTTTCTTTTCCCATTTCTTTTAATATTAACCTATTTTAAGCTCTAGTTATATACATATATATATATATATGCATACTCATGCGTATGTATTTTTGCATGCATATATCTATCTTAAAGACTGGATTTCATCCTTAGTTTTTTGGTCGTCCTTTTCCTTTTGATAGGATTTTCTTTGGAGGTCATCTTTCATCTTCTTCACCTCATCTTTCATCTGCTTTACCTCATTTTCCAGCTGGTTGATTTTGGCTTTCAAGCTGCAGGATATGCCAGCTGGATTTTAACAGAGATGGAGTACCATTCAAGTAGCTCATGCAAAATTGGGAGGGGAGGTATCCTAAGAAACTGATCATGACCAAGCTCAGGACAGGAAGTAAAGAGGATGGAGGGATGTTATTATTTTATCAATATCCCTTAAAGAACAGGGCATTGTAACACCTACATGAACCTACATGGTCTATATGAGCCTTACATTAAAAAAAAATTAAAATCTTTGTTACTTATGAATGGCAACATGTCACGATAACTAGAAAGCTGGCCTGGTAGCTAAGATTTGGATTCAGGTCCTTCTTTGATATGTACTAGCTGGAGGAGCTACTTAAACTTGTCTTCTACTAGGCTGTTAGTATCAAACTTAAAAATGGGGGCCCCTAAATATTGAGATATAGATCCCTGCTAGAATTCATACTACTTGACTTAGAAAACCATATATTAATATTATCCACATTCTATTGTATTTTTATTTATTTTTGTTAAATTAGGCCCAATGAAATTTTAATCTGTTTGGGGTGGGTACTCAAGAGTGACATGGGCTACATTGCAGCCCAAAGCTCAGGCAGTCTGACATCTCTGCTCCAGGCAATTCTCTAAGATTAGAAGCTATAGAAAAGGTGCCCCCTTGTACTGGTAGAGTTTCCTCATTCTGGAATACTCTACATCAATGAAATCATAAGATTCATCACTATCCTTATGCCTTTTATATGACAATAATTTCAATTTAATAATAAAAATGAGAATAACAAAATGTAAGTAGTAGTTTTTGTTCTGTGAAATACTATATGTAATTTATATACATAACATTTATTAGATATATGATATAGGAAATAAAATGAAAATAAATATATATGAAATGAAATTATATATGTATACTCTCAGTTAATTCATACAACACTCTGAAAAGTATGGGATATTTTTTATATTCTTTTTTATAGTTGAGGAAAAAGAATCAGAGAGGTTATATGATTTGCCCATGGTCACATGGTAAGTGGTATTTCAGGCAGGATTTGAAGTTTAGTTTTCTTGAATTTAAAACTAGTACTTTTTTCTCAGGTAGATTCATAAAAGACTCCACCTTTACTTTAAAATAATTGAAGTTAGGAGCATCTAGGGAGCACAGTGGATAGAGCACCAACCTTGGAGTAGGAAGGTCTTGGGTTCAAATTTGATCTCAGATACTTCTATCTGTGTGATCTTGAGTAAGTCACTGAATCCCACTTGCCTAGCCCATTTCCCTCCTATATCTTAGAACTGATACTAAAAAGGAGGCAAGGATGCAAAAAAAAAAAAGAATAAGCTCACACTAATGATCATAGTTTGGTATCCCTATTATGATGGCTTATCTCAATTTCTAAAGGCAATCCTATTGATAACTACTGCTAATAGTACTTGACATCTGCTTGTCATATACTAAGCACTTAACAAGTCATTTTTTACTAACATAATTCATGATCCCCCAGTGCTAATTGTCTAGTTAATAATAAAATAATAAGCAATCAATTTGTATTCAATAAACACAGCACGAAGAGTAGTTACAAAATGTCCTCCATTAAAAAAAAAAAAATCCTAGCACAAACTCTCCCAAAAACACACCCAGAGTCCATGGAGGAGGAGAAATACAACCTTAAAGTAAATGATACCAAAGTACTAATGTAGAAAAAACACATGACCAAAGTAACATAATTTTAGAATTAAAGAATCTTGATGGGTTTTTTCCTGTAATATGTCAGTGGAGATCATGGCATCCATGATAATTGGATACTCTTGGGCTAACTCAAGCTGGATCGTTCCAGGGAAGGTATTTTTCTGGACCAGGCCACTGGGTTCCCTGAGTTTGCTCCTCAGTGGAGTTATAGACTCCACCTTTAGCTTAAGGTTTAACTGGAATCCTTGGCCACAAAACTGTGATGAAGGCTAGAAGCTTTTAGTTTAGGATTAGCAGAAGCTTCTTCTGTTTTCTCACTTAAGGCATGAGAATTTATAGTTTGCTTCTTACCTGGCTACAGGTGAGGAAAGAGGTGGATAGCCATTCCTTTTGACAATTCTACCTAGTTGAAGCCTATGTTCCCTCAATAAGAGACCTCATCCTAACTTATGGTGGCCACACAATATATTCCTCCAAACTCCATTTCTACAAACCCTTGGACCTGTAAAGATTAAAATTTAGGGGAGAGGGGGAGACTGAGGCAGGTAGAAATTAGTTTCTCTCTGCAAGGAATATATATATTTTTAGAGGTTTATTAAAGGTTAAAGATTAAGAATATACAAGTAAGAAACATGTGCCTAGGCCAGAGGCCTAGACAAAATAACCTCACATCATGGAAGAGACGCCTCTGCTCCAAAAAACGGAAGTCCAAAAGGGGCCGAGCCCTTCAAAAGCCTTTGCTTAAATATCTTCTCGATCTCGGCCCAGGTGAGATTACAAGGCATTCTGGGGAAGTGGAGCAAAGGCTCATGGGAATTGTAGTCCTGTATTCGAGTCTATTTTTTACATCCCCCCATGTGATCATTTGTGGAAAAATTAATTTTTCCCCAAAAGGATCATAAAAACATAATAAACTTAAAAGATTACAATAGTGTGAGGATAAGAGAAAAAAGAATAAAACCAATAATTTCTGAACACATTGACAAAAAGCCGTTAGGGGGCAGTCCCCTTTGGCATAAAAGTATACATACAAATAAATGTTCAATCAACCACACCCAAAGTTCAATTTTGTGCAACTTGTGGTCTGGAGGCTTCTTCATGGTGGCTTCTCCAACAGTTCAGTTCTGGATTCAGAGAGGTAGCATCTTCTTCACCTAAAATTCTTCTCAAAAGGAATTTAAACTTTGCAATTTAAATAATGATATTTTTTACATTCCCCCGTGTTGTGGGTGATTGAAAGATTCAGAATCAGTTAGGGATGCATGGCTGAGGTATGAGGTATATGAATCAATTGGCAAGAGATATTAAAAAGACACCAGAAAATCCAAAAGAAAAGAAAAATTTCTGGATGAAAATATAGACTATCAAAGTCTTATGTGTAAAAATTCCAAGTAGAAGAAAAATAAATCTATAACAGGTCCTTCAATCAGGGCCCAATCAAAATGATCTAAGTAATGATGCATTTACCCAGTCAGTGCCAGGACTACAGAAAGGTACCACACTATGAGAGGCAGAAAAGGGGACCAGATTATAGAAGCCAAGTAGGAGCCAAGATTTTGGGGATACTCATCTTTGAGTATCTTCAGGGTGAGTGTGGACACAAGGAAAGCCTATGTCTTAACACATGTTAAACATAGTAACCTCGAGTCTTCACACTAGGTTCAAGACCTTTGTATTGGCCTAGAAGTGTATCAATCCATCCTAGATTGGCCTTTCTTTGGCCCTATGAAATGGCTCTTGTGTGTATCTCTTGTCCTGGAATCAGACAGAATCATTAAGCAAAGTCCCATAATTTATTTAAATAATTAGTGGCATCAGTTTCATAGTCACAAGCTTTTTAGGGCATGCATTAGAAAATGTATCTTAAACTTGTAGCACTGAAAATCAAAAGGTTTAAAGAAAATCTTAATACTGGTGACATGTGCTTCAAATATAAAAGGGAAAGAAAAAATAATTAAAAAACTGAAAAAGTATATTGCACATGCAAGAAAAATATAACAATAAAAGAGCTTTAAAAATTCAAAAATATAGCTTATAACCATTGACACTCTGTGTCAGTTAAGAAAATATAAAATACAAGGCTTTCTCACCAAAAAATGAGATCCATTTCCTCTTTGTATCTGGCCATGATCACTGTGAGTAGAAGGCAAATGAATTGAACAAGGTTAACAATTTTTTCATCTTTAAAAATACAGTAGTACAACTATGTAGTTACCAAAATCCCCAAAATTCTCAATAGCCCAATTAATTACAATAGCAAACAAACACACTTTCATATTTCACATAAGATGCTGTATGACATTTTTAAAACCTATGAATTGATGGACATTTGTCACAATTTTTACAAACATAGCAATCCTTCAACCTTGGTAATAAACATATTTTTTTTTAAACAAAGTAAAACTCATCTTGGGTTTAGAACATAATCAAGAAATCTATATATCATTCTGGTGCAAGTAAAGTAGTGAGCTGAAGAGTATAAATAAAGGGTGCTCCTTTTGGAGGCTTTTCCCAAGGGTACAAATGCCCTGAAATTAACTGCCCAACTTCCATTCACATGTGGGAAGGTTGGGGGTTATAAAATACATTTCACTTCAGCTACTAGAATGGGCCTTACCTCGTGGTAGGGGCAGGCAAAAATAACCAGACTGTTAAAAAAAATTCCAAAATCATATTTAAAAAACCCTTAAAATCAAATCATTTGAGGTATTTAGCACATTAAAATTCCAAAGGTTGTTAATACAATTATATCCAGTTCTGAAGTCCATCTATCCTCAGCAAAATAGAAAAAAGCTGTTTTTTCATATATGGGCTTATTCACAATAATATTTTTTCAACACAGTTATAGGGGGAAAACAACAGAATTTCAAAACTCAGTACATTCAAAATAAATTCAATCAACCTTCAGTTCACAGAATAATATTCAATCCAGTAATATATGAACTTAAAATCACAAAGTTAAACCTTAAACAAAAAATGCAATAGAATACAGAGATTTTTTAATAAACCATTGGAGTCTGAAATGTCTTAGAATGTAGCCTTTAGTCTCTTCAAAGTTCCTTGGGTTGTTTTTTCTTGTTTGTTTGTTTTTAATTATCCATTTAAATGTCTATTGTCCGAAGGTAGAGTAGTAAAGGCTAGGCTAAGGGGTTCAAGGGATCCGTCCAGGGCCCCATAGCTGAGAAGCATCGGAGGCCAGATTTTAACTAGAGACCTCCCGTCTCTGGGCCTGGCTTCCAGTTCGCTGGGCCACCCATTTTCCTCCCCAAAGTTAAAGTTGAATCTTTGGGCTGAGTCTGCTCCCAGACAGGCAGGTAAAATCAATGAAATTGCCAGAAGAGTCAAAAATCCTTTTAAACAGCCCATTGTTTTTTAGGTTTCTGTTTGAAAAGATCTGTTTCTTCTCTTTAGTCTTTTCTGTCTTTCCCCTCTCTGATCCCCCTGTGGCCAATACCCCCAGCCACGTGGAGGCTTAGCCTAAGGGAAAATTACTGGGTCTCTCCCCTCCTCCCACGTGGCCAATACTGTTACCAGCTGGTCGCAATGAGTCCTGAGCGATCTGCTCCAAGGATCTGGGTGATGAGCCGGCTGGGGTCGGGCTCCTGGGTCTGGGGCACAGAAATAGGCAGGCAGCGGGCCGGTGAGAGGCCAGGAGCAGGAGCGGCTGCGGGGGTGGGCAAGGCCGGGACCAGGTACCAGGTGAGGATGATCAGGGCTGCAGGCTGCAGGCAGGAAGCGGCGGGGCCGCTTTCTAGGTACTAGCTATTAAAACTGAATTTAAGATCAGAAAAGAAATCAGAAGACTGAAAGTTCTTTTTCCCGTAGTGGTTAGCCAAACTGTAAAGATTAAAATTTAGGGGAGAGGGGGAGACTGAGGCAGGTAGAAATTAGTTTCTATCTGCAAGGAATATATATTTTTAGAGGTTTATTAAAGGTTAAAGATTAAGAATATACAAGTAAGAAACATGTGCCTAGGCCAGAGGCCTAGACAAAATAACCTCACATCATGGAAGAGACGCCTCTGCTCCAAAAAACGGAAGTCCAAAAGGGGCCGAGCCCTTCAAAAGCCTTTGCTTAAATATCTTCTCGATCTCGGCCCAGGTGAGATTACAAGGCATTCTGGGGAAGTGGAGCAAAGGCTCATGGGGATTGTAGTCCTGTATTCGAGTCTATTTTTTACAGGCCCAAGAACCATATGATGTGATCATTAATCATCCAACATCTCAGGAGGTTCAAAGGTTCCAATTTAAAAAAAAAAAAAAAGTTTTTCTGGTTGGTCTGTGCAAGTGTGTTGCTGGGGAAAATGTAGGGGGGGCAGGGGAAGTTAGAACTTCTCCATTCCATTAGATTGTAAGCTCTTTAAGAACTTGGAATGTCTCTTGCCTCTTTTCCTCAGCTTAATACAGCATCTGACACATAGTAGGTGCTTAATCAATATTTGCTGTTTGTTTCTTTTGGCCTTTACATATACAATAGCTATAGGAAGCCCCAGATTTCTATAAGGTCTTTTACATTTCATTTTCCCTGTCTATTGACCTTCAGCTTTGCTGGTCTAAAAGGGCACACTTTAAGCAATTGATTTATTGATCCCTTATAAACATGCAACTAGTTTATCACTCTGGACAACAAACAAGATGTAATAAATAAAAGCAGAAAAATATATAACTAATATTAATATGAAAATAGCATTGGACTTGAAGTCAGAAGAACTGGATTCAGATGTTCATAGAATTTAGAATGAGAAAGAACCATAAAAATTATCTAATCTTGCCCTCCCTATTTTACAAACATGGAAACTGATGACTAGAGACCTTAAGTGAGTTACGTATGGCCACTAAAGTAGCCAAAAGAAGGCCTGACCAAACTAGGTTTTTTGATTCCAAATCAAGTATTGTACTCTTTTTTATGACACTGCTCCTGCTTAATCAATCACTCAATCAATGAGCATTTACTAGTCACCATTATGTGTCAGATACTGTGCTAGACTCCAGAGAACCAAAGGCAAAAATAAGACTAAAATGGCTCAGCCACTTACTGTGTGACCTCCATCAAATCACTTAACCTATCTGAGCTTTAGTGTCTTCGTCTTTAAATGAGTATAATCATCCCTTCCTATATCAAAGGTCTATTTATGAGAAAGCCTTCAAAAATGCTATGTAAATGAGCCATTTTATTAATAATAAAGGAAGTTATATGAAAAAATCAATTGTATTATCTTTAGAACTGTGTATTAAAGAAAAGAAAATCTCCTTAATGATGTCTTTTGATCATATTCTTTCCCTCTATTTCCATTATTCTACTCCTTTCAAAGAAGGCTTAACTGCCTTTATTATTAATGCATTGGAGGCACTTTGAGCCTCTTAAAGGAGGGGCTGCAGAGAAAGTGCGTGAGAGAGTGAGTAATTAGCCCTTTAAAACAACCTTGAAGATAAACCATATAGTTCTATTGATCTTTAAGACTTTGAACCTGTCTGTACATTTTCAGCAACTTGTGTACCCCTAATGTGTACCATCCACTAAACTTGAATCTGTATTAAAAACATAACATGAATACCCAGATTAATTCACTCATATTCAGATACAAATTCCTCCAAGATATTTAAACTCAAAATAGTATAATTAGGAAGTAAACCTAATTACATTTTTTGTGGCTTGTTGCCTGATTTCTTTTGGATATACTTTCTGGTTTCTTATAGCTCATCTTCGAAGATGTGTCTGTACAGCAGAAATAATCACATTTGGGCCATCATCACAACTGAATTGGATTGCTGCCCAGTTAATCTGGCCATTTGGTGTGTGGTTCCCTGTCTTGTCTCTCTTTACTACACTCGCTCTTCTCACCAAGTTTTAGAGGAATTCCTTTCTTTCCAGCTTAAGATAAGTTCAATATCCCTTAGTCCAGTGATGGTAAACCTTTTAGAGACCAAGTGCCCAAACTGCAACCCTCATATTACATATGAGGCCCCCTACCTTACCCCAGACAGGGAAAAGGCACAGGTGATGAGAGAAATGTCAAGTACATATGGAGAGGGGAGGGGAGCATCTCCTTCTGACATGAGTGCCACAGGTTTTCCAATACAGTCTTAGTCAATATATTTTACCTCTGCAACCACAGTTCATTTGTTCATTAAATGAAGTATTGTAGCAAAAATGGAAGACAGATGTGGAGAGTCACAGAAAAAAATAGTTTGTTTCTATCTTCATCAATGATGAGGTAAGGAAGGGGATTCTGGGATTCCTTCAACATACACATTAATCAATGGACTTTGAGAACAATGAAACATGCCAATTGGACTAGCTAGAGATTGGGGCCAAGAAAGAGGAGAAAAAAATAGAGACTGTAGAAGGATCTCTCAGATTCTGGTCTGAAGTTTTCTCCTCTCCCCATTACAGGAAAAGGTAGATAAGTAAGATCTCCTTAGACTTAATTTCCAAGTCCAGGATCCAAAATATTTCTTATCTAGATCAGTACAGTTGGCTTTCCTGCCTTAAGTTTCTCCCCATCTCAACCCAACATCCACAGAGATGCCGAAGTGACTTTCTTAATAACTATAACTTTCTTCCCTAATAAACTCCAATGTCCCCTTCTAAGATAAAATTTAAAACCTTCCATTTGGCATTAAAAGCTCTTTTCAACCTTCTGTATTCCTATATTTCCAGTCTTGTTGCATATACACTCTGTGGTCTACTATGTTATTGTTATTCAGACATTCTAGTCATGTCTAACTCTTCATAACTTTATTTGGGGTTTTCTTAGTAAAGGTACTTCAGTGGTTTACCATTTTCTTCTCCAGATCATGTTATAGATGAGGAAATTGAGGCATGCAGGGATAAGTGATTTGACCAGGGTCACATAACTATCCTCACATCAGAAGAAAGTGAGGAAGAGTTCTCTACATGCCTCACCCCAAGATATTTAGTGAAGAACTAAGGTGGAAGCTGTGAGGGGATTAGACAAGCATCATATAGGATGGAATCTAGTCTAATCTCACAAAGGTCACTTAGGCACAGTGGGTCTCAGTGTCATTATCATATATTCAGAGGTGGAATTTACCTTAAAGGTCATCCAGACTATTTTACAGATGAGGAACCAGGAGTTCAGAGAGGTTATATGACTTCACATTGGTAATTCATGGCTGAGATAGAAGGTGAATCTAGGTCCTTCTGATTCCAAATTCACTGCCCTTTCTATTATACCACACTGTCTTCTATAAAATGGTGGATTGGGCTAAATGAGTTCTTTAATTTTGCTCTGAGTTCTACTGATCTCAACTTGGTACAGTTCAGTTTTTTATCTAAGTTTCAGAATAAGATACTATCTTAGAAGTGCCTCCATCATTACTCCTAGTTCTTACCACAGTTCATCAGCCTGCTCCAATAGAACAGCAAGGAAGCAGAGGAAGACTTCAATCTGCTTTCTTACATTTATTGCTTTTTTCTTCAATGAAAGGTTTTACAATCTTTCTCCCCTTTTAATTCTACCTTAACAGAGATATGTCATCACCACTGACCAAAACAATAGGGGTGGGACTCCACCATTGATATAAGATAGGATACCATGAAAATTGTCAAAGATGCCTGTATCTTTTTCTGTCTCTTGTGTGCTTGGAGGAGGGCAGCTAGGTGGCACAGTGGATAGAGTGGAAGACCTTGAAATAGGAAAGCTCATCTTCCTCAGTTTAAATATGACCTCAAAACTTACTGACTATGTGACCCTGGACAAGTCACTTAACTCTATCTTCCTCGGTTCCTCATCTATAAAATGAGCTGGAGAAGGAAATGGCAACAAATCTATTACCTTTGCCAAGAAAACCCCCAAATGGGGTTACAAAGAGATAGATATGACTGAAACAACTGAAAAGCAAAAAGAACAATGTTCCTAGGCAGAACTAATTCCAACCTTCACTGTGCTTATATACATTTGGCAAAAGGGCTAAAAGATATGGACCTGGCCTGTGCCATTTGCTGATAGGCATTTTTTTCCTTTCTACACCTTTGTGGCCCTTGCAATAATTGACTAGTTAATTGGATTGTGAGGCCTGTTAATCAATGAATCATTAAGTGGTATAGTCTTTTTTAACTGGAAAATGACAATCTCCTTCTGGGCTCAGTGACTTTGTTACTCTACAGAATTTCTGGGATATTTTATATTTGTGCAATGGTTATAAGCTGGTGTGTCTACAAGGGAGACCATGGCTATCAATCTCCATTTCAGAGCCAAGAAACAAAGCAAAGTACAAGATTACTCAGCAAGTCAATGACATATAGCCCAGATAAAAACCACAAGTTTTCTTAACTAGGGGTTGAGGGCTTTGCCCTTCCTGTCCTCTGTGAAATGAATAGTTGTGTCCTCGGAAGTAAATCTGTGAATCAACCATACATTCAACTATCTACCATGGTAAGGGAACTAAAAGGTCGTCCAATCCAACCCCCTTATTTTTACAAACAAGGAAAGAGATGCTAAGTG
Organism: Monodelphis domestica; assembly: GCF_027887165.1. Classification (NCBI taxonomy): domain Eukaryota; kingdom Metazoa; phylum Chordata; class Mammalia; order Didelphimorphia; family Didelphidae; genus Monodelphis; species Monodelphis domestica. The sequence continues at coordinate 205,673,958 of NC_077233.1, read as the reverse complement.
ACTTGTGCCAAGTTTCATGGTTTGTAAATAGCAAGTCCAGAATTCAAACCCAAGTCCTCTGATTTCAAATCAAATGACCCTTGCTCCTATACTATTCTGTCTTATCTTAACATTCTGATAGGGTATGTATGCAGGTCATGGTTCAGATATAAGAAGAACACAAGAAAAGTCCTTGGAAACCCAGTAGGAAGGATATATTCAGAAGCTGTTCACATGCTCTAAACTGGTCATCCCAAGATAATTCCAATTTGAGAAACTGTTGTTCAGTCATTTTCAGTAAAATTTGACTTTCCTATAAACCCTTTGTGTTTTCTTGGCAATAATGCTGGAGGGGTTTGCTATTGTCTTTTTAGCTCATTTTTAAAATAAAGAATTGAGTTAAACAGGGTTAAGTGACTTGCCCAAGATTCCAAAGCTAGTAAGTGTCTGAGACCAAATTTGAACCCACAACCTGCCATCTCCAGGCCTGGTTATCAAACTACTGAGCCACCTTGCTGACTCAGTAATATTCTCATGTCTTTAACAACTTTTTCCTCTGACCAAAAAAATGAACCACTTTCCTTTATAATGAGTGAGTATAATCAAACAATGCAACTTCATACATTAGTTGTATCTGAAAATGTATCTTATTCTACACCTACAGTCTCTTACTTTTCTAGAATAAGTAGGAGGAACGGTTCATCATCAATCATCTGAAATGTAACTGGTTTTGTGTTAGTCAGAATTCACAAGTATTTAAAGTCATTTCCCTAGGAGGTGGAGTCAGGATGGTGGCTTAGAAGCAGCAATAGTTCAGACCTCTGAAAACCCTTCCTTACTAATCACAAACAGAATGCTCCTAGGGGATGTAAAATCAAACCTAACAACAAGACAGAGTCAAGGAACCCTCCTGCTGGACTCAATTCAAAAGGTACACCCCCAAATAGCCGGAATCTGAAAACACTCAGGTTTAAGGGGAAGGCAGAAGGAGGATCCCAGGACCCCTCCCACCCCCACCTAGAGTGCTAAACCTCCAGCTGCAGTGGGAACCTCTGGGAAGGCAAAGGCACTGGTCTGGAGGGAGTACCTTGTGGGCAGGGCTGTGGCAGGCTCAGAGCATAGAACACAGATGGCGGGGAAGGAGCTGGAGAGGGAACACAGGACTGGCATCCTGGTCAGAAAGGCTGAGACCCTCCAAATTGCTCCAGCCTTCCAGGAGGTTTTGGCCTCAGAGAACAGCCAGCCCAACACAGCTGAACTTAATCCCATGCCTCCAGAGGAAAGGGAAGCTCAAACTCCAACACTCCTCCCCCAGAGACTGCACTGAGAGATCTGACAAAGTTCCAAGAGGGGAGACTGACAGAAAGCCCCAAAAGCAAAAAAATAATGAGAGGAAGAAGAGGACAGACAAAAACAGGGAGCAAAGAAGGGGTAAATATGAGCAAACAACAGAAAAAGAAGAAAGAAATTACAATCGACAGCTTCTGTATAGTCAACGAACCAAGAACAAGTGGAACACAGGAGGAGGCAAGCCATAAAACAGAAATCCCAGTAAATTGGATACAGGCTTTGGAAGAACTCAAAATGCAATTCAAAATACAATTAATAGAGGCTGAAGACAATTGGGAAAAATTTTTAAAACTAAGATAAGTTATCTGGAAATAGAAAATAGTGTCTTGAAAGCCAAAATCAACCAGCTGGAAAATGAGGCAAAGGAGATGAAAGATGAGGCAAAGAAGATGAGAAATAAGGTAAAGAGAATGAAAGATTGCTTCCAAAGAAAATCAGACCAGGAGAAGGATGACCAAAAAGCCAGGGATGAAATCTAGTCTTTAAGAACCAGAATACAACAACTAGAATTAAGTGACCTCACAAGGCAGCAGGACACTATAAAACAAAATCAAAAGAATGAAAAAATTGAGGAAAATATGAAGCATCTCATTCACAAAACAGAGGATTTAGAAAATCATTCAAGGAGAGACAATTTAAGAATCATTGGTCTACCAGAAGACCATGACAAAAGAAAAAGCCTGGACATAATAATTCAGGAAATTATCCAAGAAAACTGCCCTAATATTCTTGTTCAGGAGATACAGCCTGATGTGGTTGTGCTGGAGCTTTGTCAGTACAGAGTTTCCATGTTGAAGATGGATGAGAAGATGCTACTGAAGGAGGCCAAGGAAGCAGTCAAGCAGACAGAACCAGGGAAATGATGACAGACCCTTCGGAGTGATGAGATTATCATCAAGCATGTCTTTATATCTTGACCATGGGGTAGCAAGAGAGGACATCCAAATATTTTCTGAAATCTAGGTAGACTGTGGCCACCAACAAGAGTAGTTTAGCTCAGTTTATTCTTGCTAAAGCCATGCCTACCCTTTGTAATCACTGCTTCTCTTAACAAATGTACATACATTATCCTTTAATGCCAGTCGGGAATTTCTGCATAAACAAACTCCAGCCTCTTAAAAAAAAACAGAGGGAAAAGTAGAGATTGATAGAATCCACAGATCATCTCCTGTACTTAATCCCCAACTGACAACACCCAGGAATGTTATAGCCAAATTCAAGAACTATCAGATGAAAGAAAAGATATTACAAGCTGCCAAGAAGAAGTCATTCAGATACCACTGAACCACAGTGAGGATAACATAGGATCTGGCTGCATTCACACTGAAGGACCGAAAGGAATAGAATATGATGTTCCGGAAAGCAAGGGAACTAGGTCTACAACCAAGAATCAACTACCCAGCAAAACTGACTATATTCTTACAGAGGAAAACATGGTCATTCAACAAAATAGAAGAATTCCAAGAATTTGTAAAGAAAAGAACAGACCTGAACAGAAATTTTGATACCCAAGCACAGAACTCCAGAGAATCATAAAAAAGTAATTTAAAAAGATGGAAAAAAGAAAAGCAAAACAATACAAAAAAGCCCCCTTTTTAAGAGACTCAATAAGAAAATGATATGTATCCCTATAAGAAAAGAGGCCATTGGTAACTTTTAAAAATTGTCATTTTCAACTGGGAAGCTAGAAGAATTATACTTAGAGGGAATAGTAGCAAACCATATAGGATGAAATGACAAGACATAAATAGGTATATAGATATATGTATGCATAAATGCATATACATGTGTACATATATATGTGTGTATATATACATATATATATATATATACAACTAGAGCTTAAAAAAGAGGATAATACTAAAAGAAATGGGGAAAGAAACAAAGGGGGGTAAATTTATATGTCACAAAGAACCTAATGGCAGGAGGGGGGAGAACTTCAATACACTAGAAGGATCAAAGTGGTTGGAGATAGGAAATACTCAACTCTATGTGCACTGAAATTGACCCAAAGAGGGAAGACCAATCCAATCAATTTGGGGCAGAGAATAGATTTGCACCCTATAGGGGAGTAGAAGGGTAACAAATGGTGGGGAATTAAACAGTACAAGGGAGGGAGAGGGTGGGAGGATAGTTTTAGAATCACTGCAAGGAAAATAAAGGGAGGAATAAGAAGGGAGGGGGGTAAAAAGGAAAGTAAAATATGGGTGGGAACTGGGGGGGGGGTAGAAGGAAATAGTGAAAGAAGAAAAGTCAGGACCAGGAGTAGAAATCAAAATGCTGGGAAATACACAACTATTAATAATAACTCTGAATGTGAATGGAATGAACTCATCCATAAAATGCAAGTGAACAGCAGAGGGGATTAGAATCCAAAACCCTACCATATGCTATTTACAAGAAACACACATGAGGAAGGTAGATACGCATGGGGTGAAAGTAAGAGGATGAAGCAAAATGTATTACACATCAACTGATAAAAAGAAGGCAGGAGTCTCAATCATTATATCTTACAAATCCAAAGTAAACATAAATCTAGTTAAAGGAGATAGGGAAGGTAATTGCATCCTGATAAAAGGCAGTATAGACAATGAGGAAATATCTGTACTCAACATGTATGCACCAAATGGCATAGCATCCAAATTTCTAAAGGAGAAACTAGGGGAGCTCAAGGATAAAATAGATAGAAAAACTATACTAGTGGGAGACCTGAACTGTCCTCTATCTGAACTAGATAAACCAAACCAAAAAAATAAATAAGAAAGAGGTAAGAGAATTGAATGAAATCTTAGAAAAATTAGAGTTAGTTGATATGTGAAGAAAAATAAATAGGGACAAAAAGGAATACAACTTTTCAGCAGCTCATGATACATTCACAAAAAAATGACCATGTATTAAGGCATAAAAATATTGGAAACAAGTGCAAAAAGAAAAGAAATAATAAATGCAACATTCTCAGATCACAATGCAATGAAAATAATAATTAGTAAGGGTACATGGATAGGTAAATCAAAAATTAATAGGAAATTAAACAATATGATTCTCCAAAACCAGTTAGTTAAAGAATAAATAGTAGAAACAATTAACAACTTCATTGCAGAAAATGACAATGATGAGACATCCATTCAAAACCTATGGAATGCAGCCAAAACAGTACTCAGGGGGAAATTTATATCCTTGAGTTCATATATTAACAAATTAGAAGGGGCAGAAGTCAGAGAAATGAGAATTCAAATTAAAAAACTAGAAAGCGAACAAATTAAAAGTCCTCAGATGAAGACTAAATTAGAGATCCTAAAAATCAAAGGAGAAATTAATAAAATTGGAAGTCAAAGAACTATTGATTTAATAAATAAGACTAGAAGCTGATACTTTGAAAAACAAATAAAATAGACAAAGTACTGGTCAGTCTAATTTAAAAAAGGAAAGAAAAAAAACAAACTGACAGTATCCAAGATGAAAAGGATACCTCACCTCTAATGAAGAACAAATTAAGGCAATCATTAAAAACTATTATGCCCAATTATATGGCAACAAATATGGCAATCTAGGTGATGTGGATGAATACTTAAGAAAATATAAATTTCCTAGACTAACAGAAGAAGAAATAGATTACCTAAACAAACCCATATCAGAAAAAGAAATTGAATAAGCCATCAAAGAACTCCCTAAGAAAAAATTCCCCAGGATCTGATGGATTCACAAATTAATTCTATCAAACATTCAAAGAACAACTAATTCCAATATTATATAAACTATTTGACAGAATAAGCAAAGAAGGAGTTCTACCAAATTCATTTTACAATGCAAATATGGTACTGATCCCAAAGCCAGGCAGTTCAAAAAAAGAGAAAGAAAAATACAGACCAATCTCCTTAATGAATATAGATGCAAAAATCTTAAATAGGATACTAGCAAAAAGACTCCAGCAAGTCATCACAAGGGTTAGTCACTATGACCAGGTTGGATTCATACAAGGAATTGAAGGATGGTTCAATATTAGGAAAACCATCCACATAATTGACCATATTAACAAGCAAACAGACAAAAATTACATGATTATCTCAATAGATGCAGAAAAAGCCTTTGATAAAATACAACACCCATTCCTATTGAAAACACTGGAACATATAGGAGTAGTAGGACCTTTCCTAAAAATAATAAACAGTAAAAATCTAAAACCATCAGCAAACATCATCTGCAATGGGGATAAATTAGAAACCATCCCAATAAGATCAGGAATGAAACAAGGATATCACCTCTATTATTTAACATTGTACTAGAAACACTAGCAGTAGCAATTAGAGAAGAAAAAGAAATTGAAGGTATTAAAATAGGCAATGAGGAGACCAAGCTATCACTCTTTGAAGATGACATGATGGTCTACTTAAAGAATCCTAGAGAATCCAGTAAAAAGCTGGTGGAAATGATCAACTTTAGCAAAGTTGCAGGATACAAAATAAACCTGCATATGTCATCAGCATTTCTATATATATCTCCAACCCATTTCAGCAGCAAGAATTAGAAAAAGAAATTCCATTTAAAATCACCCTCGACAATATAAAATGCTTAGGAATCTATCTGTTGAGACAAATGCAGGAACTATATGAACATAACTACAAAACACTCCACACAATTAAAACTAGATCTAAACAATTGGAAAAACATTGATGGCTCATGGGTTTGATGAGCTAACATAATAAAAATGACAATCCTACTCAGATTAATTTACTTATTTAGTGCCATACCCATTGAACTACCAAAACCCCTTTTTAGTGAATTTGAAAAAAAAAAAAACATAACAATGTTCAATTTGAAGAACAAAAGATCAAGGATATCCAGGGAAATCATGAAAAAATACAAAGGAAGGAGGACTTACAGTCCCAGATCTCAAACTATACTATGAAGCAGTGGTCATCAAAACAATTTGGTACTGGCTAAGAGACAGAAAGGAGGATCAGTGGAATACACTTGGGGTAAACTATCTCAGCAAGAAGGTCTATGATAAGCCCAAAGATCCCAGTTTTGGGGACCAAACCCCACTTTTTGATAAAAACTTCTGGGAAAATTGGAAGACAGTGTGGGAGAGATTAGGTTTGTATCAACATGTCACACCCTATACCAAGATAAACTCAGAATGGGTGAATTACCTGAATATAAAGAAGGAAACTATAAACAAATTAGGCAAACACAGAATAGTATACTTGTCAGATCTTTCTGAAAGGAAAGACTTTAAAACCAAGCAAGAGCTAGGAAAAAAATCATAAAATGTAAAATAAATAATTTTGATTACATCAAAATAAAAAGGTTTTGTACAAACAAAACCAATGCAATCAAAATTAGAAGGGAAGCAACAAATTAGGAAACAACCTTCATAACAAAAACCTCTGACAAAGATCTAATTACTCAAATTTATGAAGAGCTAAGCCAATTGTACAAAAAATCAAGCCATTCCCCAATTTATAAGTGGGCAAGGGACATGAATAGGCAATTTTTAGTTAAAGAAATCAAAACTACTAAAAAGCACATGAAAAGTGTTCTAAATCTCTTATAATCAGATCATTGCAAATCAAAACAACTCTGAGGTATCACTTCACACTTAGCAGATTGGCTAACATGACAGCAAAGGAAAGTAATGAATGCTGGAGGGGATGTGGCAAAGTAGGGACATTAATTCATTGCTGGTGGAGTTATGAATTGTTCCAACCATTCTGGAGGGCAATTAGGAACTACACCCAAAGGATGCTAAAAGACTGTCTGCCCTTTAATCCAGCCATAGCACTGCTGGGCCTGTACACCAAAGAGATAATAAGGAAAAAGACATGTACAAAAATATTCATAGCTGCGCTTTTTGTGGTGGCAAAATAATTGGAAAATGAAGAGATGCCCTTCAATTGGGGAATGACTGAACAAATTGTGGTATATGTTAGTGATGGAATACTGTTGTGCTCAAAGAATAATAAAGTGGACGAATTCCATGGGGACTGCAACAACCTCCAGAAATTGATGCAGAGTGAGAGGAGCAGAACCAGGAGAACATTGTACACAGAGACTGATACACTGTGGTACAATCAAATGTAATGGATTTCTCCATTAGTGGCAATGCAGTGATCCTGATCAACTAGGAGGAATCTACGCGAAAAAGCACTATCCACATTCAGAGGAAACACTGTGGCAGTAAAAACACTGAAGGAAAACAACTGCTTGAATACATGGATCAAAGGGATATGATTGGGGATGTATATTAAATGAACATCCTAGCGCAAAAATCAACAACATGGAAATAGGTTCTGATCAAGGACACAAGTAATACCCAATGAAATTACCCGTGGGCTGCAGGAATGGTGGTTGGAGGGTAGGGAGGGAAATAGTGTGTTTATTGTAACCAAGGAATAATCTTCTAAATTGACTAAATAAACTAATTCAAATGGAAAAAAAATTAAAAATAAAGTCATTTCCCTCCTAGATGATAGAGCAGAAAAAAACATAGGACCTAAGTTCAAATCCAGGGTCTGCAATGTAATTTTGGGTACAGAATCCAGTTTAAATTTAAAAACTTCAAACCTTTCATCAACGAAATGGAGAAAGAAGGTAGAATAAAACTGCAAATAGAAAAAAAAAGCTGAGGTAAGAAATCAAAATATATAAATAAATATGAAAATGGAAATTCTGAAAACCAGTATCTTCATCTACAAAATGAAGCTCATAATAACACTTGCCTTTGATAGTTGTTTTGAGGATCTGTTCAGAAAATGTTTATAAAGCTATTATTTTAATGCCTGACAGACAGTAGGTGCTATAAAATTACTATCTATTATAATAACAATTATTATTATAATATATTATATTGGTCATGCAATATAATAGGAATGAACAAAATCTACTTTGATTATAAATATAACCATATGCTCCTTTACAGAATACTAAAATATATAAATCATTAATAAATTAGATTTTCATAAAAGAACCAACCTACCAAAAAAAAATGTTTAAATAGATGAAGACATAAAGAAGAATCAGAAACTACTATATCATTTTATATACCCACAAAATTGATAACTTGTGTGAAATCAATGAACAATTTCCAATATATAAAATACTCAAATCAACTGAAAAAGCAACTAAAGTTATAAACAACTGAATCTCAGAAAAAGCAAGTGAACAAACTTAGTGATCTCCCAATGTCGGGATAGAATTGGGGGCATCCAAGCCAATATTATAAATTCTAAAGACCTTTTATAAGACAAATATTATTCTGATACTAAATAGGAAATAGAAAAAGAATACTGTAGTGTAATATTCCTAATGAGAAAATATTGAATACAACATTAGCAAAGATCAATAATATGCCAAAGGATACTTAATATGACCAAAATGAATATTTCCTACCAATAATAGGCCAACTCAACATCATGAAAACTATAAATATGAAAGATAAGAGCAAAGTAGCAAATCATAGCAATTTTTTTAATCTCATGGGCAAACTGTTGGAATAGGATAAATGTGTAACAAAGAATACTATCTTTTACATCAATTTATTTAGTTTTATTTGGAGGTTTTGGTTTTGTGTGAGTGTGCTTTTACAACAATGACCAATATGGAAGTGTATTTTTCACAATAATAAAAATAAAAAAGTTTAATCTCATTAGCATATCAATGGACATTAATAAGGTAACTACATTCATTTGTATTTTTTAAAAACATTAAGAGTAAAAGGGATAATGGCCCTTTCTTTAATGTTACCCACTTAAAACAAAAAAAGCTTTATTTAAAAATTATAAATACTAAAAAGTTATTTTCAATAATATTAGAGATAAAGTAAAATATTCATTGTTACTCTTTTTATACAATGTTTGAAAATCTGGCCAAGAAGGCAATTAAAAACTTGAAGTGATAAGCACAGGCAAAGTGGAAACAAAATTATCACTATTTGCAGATGGTAGATGCCTTAATTAGGAATCAAAGAGATCTTGTTAAAAATTAATTGAAATAACAAAAATAAGTTAAAAAATCATTTATTAAATACTCAACAGGTTCAAAGCACTGTACTAAGAACTAAAGATCCAAATATGGGGGACAATCCTTTCTCTCAAGGAACTCATATTCAGTGAAAAAGACAACCCAAACAAAAGATTTCAACTGTAAGTTAGCTGTAAAGAGCCTATGGTACTTAAAGAGCAGAAACAAAACAGAGGACAATCTATTTTCTCTAACATAATTTTAATAATAAAACTATAACTATTTCTGATATTGACCCATTTGTTAATACCAAAAACTTTGTTGCCAAGAACCTTTTTTTATTTTCTTTGATAACTGTAACTACTGAGGAGTCAGGGATTGTATCATCTAAAGAAACAGTTGCCAAGTCAAATACACATAGAGGTTTCTTTTGGGAACCCCATTTAGGCTGGGCTATTTGTAGAACCTGTTGTGTAGGGTAAGTGACTATTCTTTGAGTTCCTGGGCTCAGGCACCTGAGATAACTCTCAAGATGTAAAAGTAGGTGCTGGTCAAGGTGATAAAAAAAAGGTGATCACTGGCTAACACTGAATAAACAAGATCAAGAAGCATGTGAGTATAGTAGCCTAGTGTTCACCAAACTTATTAACATAAAAAATCATTCGGGTAAGGATTCTCTTTTCACTAAGAACTTCTAGGAAAATTAAAGTCAATTTGATGAAGTTTAGATTTATGCCAACATCCAATGTCATATATAATAATAATCACTCCAAATTAATACGTAACCTAATTATAAATGGCAGCTAGTAGTGGCAGAAGATAAAGTGCTGGATCTGGAGTCAGGAAGACTCATGTACCAGGATTCAATATGGCAACTTAGAGACAACAGTTCAGAGCTCCACAAACCCTTCCTCACCAATCAAAAACACAATGCTTCAAGGAAACTGAAAACCAAATCTAACAACAGGACAGAGCCAGGGAATTCTTCTGGTGGACCCAACTTAAAAGGTACACCCCCCAAAAGGCCTGAATTTGAGAACACTTGGGTTGAAGGGGAAGGAAGAAGGAAGGTCCCAAGACCCCTCCCCCACCTAGAGTGCTAAGCCTCCATCTACAGTGAGAACCTCTAGGCGGGAAGAGGTGCTGGTCTGGAGGGAGTATCTTGCAGGCAGGGCTGTGGCAGGCTCAGAATGTCAAACACAGACAGTGGGAAAGGAGCTGGAGGGTGATCTCAGAGCAGGAAGCCTGGTCACAGCTTCAGAGACCCTCTATATTGCTCCAGCCTTCCAGGAGGTTTTGGCCTCAGGGCACATCCAGCCCAACCCAGCTGAATTTAATCCCATAAAAACTCTTCAGAGGTCAAGGAAGTTCAAGCTCCAACATCCCTCCCCCACAGACTGCACTGAATGATCTCCTGACAAAGCTCCAATAAGGGAGACTGACAGAAAACCCCAAAACAAACAAAAAAACATGAGAGGACCAAGAGCACAGACAACTGCAGGGCATAAAGAAGGGGTAAATATGAGCAAACAACAGAAAAAGAAAAAAATATACTATAATCAACAGCTTCTATCCAGGCAATGAAAAAAGAGTAAATAGAACAGAGGAGAGTTAAGGAACATCAAGCAAAAACACAGAAACTCTAGAGAATTGGAAACAGGCTTTGCAATAACACAAAATACAATTAAAAAAAATAATTAAAAGAGTCTGAAGACAACTGGGAAAAGAACTTAAAAAGCAAAATAAATCATCTGGAAACAGAAAATAGTGTCTTAAAAGCCAAAATTAATCAGCTTGAAAATGAGGCAAAGGAGATGAAAGATGAGGCAAAGAAGAAGAAAGATGACCTCCAAAGAAAATCAGACCAGAAGGAGAAGAATGACCAAAAAGCCAGGGATAAAATTCAGTCTTTAAAAAGTAGAATCCAACAACTAGAAGCAAATGACTTCACAAAGCAGCAGGAAGCTATAAAGCAAAACCTAAAGAATTAAAAATTTGAGGAAAATATGAAACACCTCATCCACAAAATGGATGATTTAGAAAACAGGTACAGGAGAGACAACTTAAGAATCATTGGTCTACCAGAACATCATGACAAAAGAAAAAGCCTGGACATCATTCAACAGGAAATTATCCAAGAAAACTGTCCCAACATTCTAGAGCAAGAGGAAAAAGTAGAAATTGAATGAATGCACAGATCACCTCCTGTACTTAATCCTCAAATGACAACACCCAGGAATGTTATAGCCAAATTCAAGAACTATCAGACCAAGGAAGAAATATTACAAGCTGCTAAGAAGAAGTCATTCAGATACCATGGAACCACAGTTAGGATAACACAGGATCTGGCTGCATCTACACGGAAGGACTGAAAGGCATGGAATATGATATTCCAGAAATCAAGAGAAGTATGTCTACAACCAAGAATCAACTACCCAGCAAAACTCACTATATTCTTACAAGAAAAAGTATGGTCATTTAATAAAATAGAAGTCTTGCAAGTATTCATAAAGAAAAGACCAGACTTGAATAGAAAATTTGATGCCCCAACACAGAACTCTAGAGAATCATCAAAACGCAATTAGGTTCAGTAATTAGGGCAGCTGGATAGCTCAGTAGATTGGGAGTCAGGCACAGAGATGGGAGGTCCTAGGTTCAAATCTGGCCTCAGACACTTCCCATCTGTGTGACCCTGGGCAAGTCACTTAGCCCCCTATTGCCTAGCCCTTACCACTCTTCTGCCTTGAAGCCAATACGCAGTTTTGACTCCAAGATGGAAGGTAAGGTTTTTTATTTTTTATATATAATTTAAAAAGGGGAAAAAACAAAAACAAACAAAAAACTTTTTAAAGGATCCAATAAGTTAAAATGATTTGTATCCCTACATAAAAAAAGAATATTAGTAACTCTTAAAAATTGTTATTATCTCCTAGGTATCTAGAAGAATTATAGTTAGAGGAAACAGTGACAACTGTACAGGATGAAATGCCAATATAGATATAGATATAGATATAGATATAGATATTTACATATATGTGTGTATACATATATAACTAGAGGTTAAAAAGGAGATTAATACTAAAGGAAATGGGAAAAGAAACAAAATGGGGTACATTTATATATCAAGAAGAAGCTCATGGAGGGGGGGATCAATACACTGGAAGGGAAAAGATGTTGGAGACAGGAAATACCTTATTTTTACATGCATTGAAATTAACTGAAATAGGGAAGAAGGATCAGATCCATTGGGGCAGAGAATTGATTTGTGCCCTAAAGAGAAATAGAAGGGTAACGAAGGGACTGGTGGGGATGGAAGTAATACAAGGGAGGGAGAGAGTGGAGGATAGATTAAAAAGACCCTAAAGAAAAATAAGAGTAGAATACATAGAAAGGGGGAAATCAAAATAAGTGTGGAGAGTGGGGGGGGGGGGGACTGATTAAAAACAAAAACACTGAGTAGAAGAAAATAGTGAAAGAAGAAAGGGCAGAATAGGAGTGGAAATCAAAACATTGGGAAATACACGGCTGGTAATCATAACTCTGAATGTGAAAGGAATGAACTCACCCATAAAGCACAACGAGCACATTGGATTAGAAACAAAAATCCTATCATATGGTGTCTACAAGAAACACACATGAGGAAGGTAGACACACATAGGGTAAAGGTAAGTGAATGGAACCAAATGTATTAGACATCAACTGATAAAAAGAAGGCAGGAGTTGCAATCATGATATTTGACAAAGCCAAAGTAAAACTAGATCTAGTCAAAGCAGATAGTGAAGGTAATTACATCCTGATAAAAGGCAAAATAGATAATGAGGAAATATCAGTACTGAACATGAATACACCAAATGGCATAGCATCCAAATTTCTAAAGGACAAACTTGTGGAGCTCAAGGATGAAATAGATAGAAAAACTATACTAGTGGGAGCCCTGAACCTTCCTCTATCAGATCTAAAAAAATCAAACCAAAAAATAAATAAGAAAAATGAAGAGATGTAAATGGAATCTTGGAAAAATTAGAATTAGTAGACATTTGGAGGAAAATAAATAGGGACAAAAAAAGGAATGCACTTTCTTTTCAGCAGCACATGGTATTTTCACAAAGATTGACCATATACTAGGGCATAAAAACATTGCAAACAAGTACAAAAGAGCAGAAATAATAAATTCAACTTTTTCAGATCACAATTAAATAAAATAATAATGAGTTAGGATACATGGAGAGGCAAATCAAAAATTAATTGGAAATTAAATATGATTCACCAAAACTTGTTAGTTAAAGAATAAATCAGAGAAACCATTAATAATTTCATTGAAGAAAATGACAATGATGAGACATCCTTTCAAAATATATGGGATGCAGCCAAAGCAGTACTCAGGGGGAAATTTATATCCTTGAGTTCATATATTAACCAATTAGTGAGGGCAGAAGTCAGAGAATTCGGCATTCAAATTGAAAAACTAGAAAGTGAACAAATGAAAAATCCTACGATAAAAACAAAATTAGATACTAAATAAAGGAGAAATTAATAAAAGCAAAAAAAAACCTATTGAATTAATAAGAGTAGAAGCTATTACTTTGAAAAAAATAAATAAAATCAACAAAGTACCGGTCAATCTAATTTTAAAAAGGAAAGAAGGAAACCAAATTAAGAGTATTAAAGATGAAAAGGGAGACCTCACCTCTAATGAAGAGGAAATTAAGGCAACAATTAAAAACTATAATGCCCAATTACATGGCAATCTAGGTGATATGGATGAATATTTACATAAGTATAAGATGTCTAAATTAACAGAAGAAATAGAATACCTAAATAGAACCATATCAGAAAAAGAAATTGAAAAAGCCATCAAAGAATTCCCTAAGAAAAAATCCCCAGGACCAAATGGATTCACAAATGAATTTTATCAAACATTCAAAGAACAACTAATTCCAATATTATATAAACTAAACTAAACACTAAAAGTAGGTTCTAGAGATGAAAAAAAAAATTGAAGGCATTAAAATTGGTGATGAGGAGACCAAGCTATCACTTTTTACAGATACTATGATGGTCTACTTAAAGAATCCTAGTGAATCAACTAAAAAGCTAATTGAAATAATCAACAATTTTAATAAAGTCTCAGTTTACAAAATAAACCCACATAACTTATCAGAATTTCTATATATTTCCAACACATCTCAGCAGCAAGAATTAGAAAGAAAAATCCAATTTAAACTCACCCTAGACAATATAAAATACTTAGGAATCTATCTGCAAGATAAACACAGGAATTATATGAATACAACTACAAAATACTTTCTACATAATTAAAACCAGATCTAAATAATTGGGAAAACATTAATTGCTAATAAGTAGGATGAGCTAACATAAAAATGACAATCCTATCCAAACTTATTTACTTATTGTATTACTGGATTGGCTTGGGAATAATGGAGAAAAAGATGATAAATGCCCAGAAGTTAGAAGGAGGGTAAGATGGATTCCCCCCTTCAGTCTTCCTCAAATTTGTCTGCCCATTAACCCTGCCTTTACTCCCCTCTATACCTGATTTAACAGGTGAACCTCTTCTTTTGGGGAAAGAGAGAAATCAGTTCTTTCCCTCTTCCAATATGACAAAGAAGTCAATTTAGGATAACGGACAACTTTATTCTAATGATTGTAGTGAGGTGTAAAATAAGAAAGATGTCTAAAGGTTAAGGTCTATAGGAAAGAGAGGAAAGGAAATCCCTGTCTGTCTAAAATCTCCTTTTTCCTCCCTTCAAAGTTGAGAGAGACAGGTTTGCCATCCTGGTCTCTGGACCCCTGCTCTTTTATCACAGCAGAGCCAATATCCAGATCCAGGGTGTCACAGGAGCTGTGCGAGATCTTGCTATGCTGTTTCTTATTCTTCTCAAATTTCTTCCACACTTCTTGGTATCTTTGGGGGGGAATAGTCATTTAATTCAATGAGGGATTTTGTATAGTTCAGGAGACAATCTCTGATCAGAATGTCACCTTTGCTATCTCAAGATACACAGAGAGAGATCAACTGCCTATCCTTTGAATCTCCTCTTCCCTGAGGATTCCAAGCCTTCTCAACCATCCCCTGCGGTGGATGGAAAAACCTTTGCATTTCTTCCAGGTTCTGTCATTCAAAGTCACTGGATTATTCCTCTATCACATTATTTAGTGCCATACCCATTGAACTACCAAAAAACTGTTTTACTGAATTAGAAAAAAACAGAAAAAAAGTTCATTTGGTAGAACAAAAGATCAAAGATATTCAGGGAAATAATGAAAAAAAATGTAAAGGAAGGTGGCCTAGCTGTACCAAATCTCAAATTATACTATAAAGCAGTAGTCATTAAAACAATATGGTACTGGATAAAGAGACAGAAAAGGGATTAGTGGAATAGACTTGGGGTAAGTGACCTCAGCAAGACAGTCTATGATAAACCCAAAGATCCCAACTCTTGGGGAAAAAAATCCACTATTTGATAAAAACTGCTTGGAAAATTTGAAAACAGTATGGTCTTTATTAGGTTTAGATCAACATCTACACCAAGATAAACTCAGAATGGGTGAATGACTTGAATATAAAGAAGGAAACTATAAGTAAATTAGATGAACACATAATAGTATACATGTCAGATATTTCAGAAAGGAAAGATGTTAAGACCAAGAAAGAGTTAGAAAAAATTACAAAATGTAAAATATTTTTGATTACATTAAATTAAAAAGGTTTTGTACAAACAAAACCAATGCAACCAAAATTAGAAGTGAAACAACAAATTGGAGAAAAAACTTCATAACTAAAACCTCTGATAAAAATCTAATTACTCAAATTTATAAAGAGCTAAATCAATTGCACAAAAAATCAAGCCATTCTCCAATTGATAAATGGGCAAGGGACATGAATAGGCAATTTTCAGTTAAAGAAATCAAAACTATTAATAAGAACATGAGAAGGCATTCTAAATGTCTTATAATCAAAGAAATGCAAATAAAAACAATGCTGAGGTACCATCTCACACCTAGAAGATTGGCTAACATGACAGCAAAGGAAAATAATGAATGCTGGAGGGGATGTGGCAAAGTCAGGACATTAATGCATTGCTGGTGGAGTTGTGAATTAATCCATTCTGGAGGGCTATTTGGAACTATGCCCAAAGGGCTTTAAAAACTGTCTTCCCTTTGATCCAGCCAAAGCACTGCTGGGTTTGTACCCCAAAGAGATAATAAGGGAAAAGACCTGTACATGAATATTCATAGCTGAGCTCTTTGTGGTGGCAAAAAAAAATGGAAAATGAGGGGATGCCCTTCAATTTGGGAATGGCTGAACAAATTGTGGAATACGTTGGTGATGGAATACTATTGAGTTCAAAGAAATAATAAACTGGAAGAATTCCATGTGAAATGGAATGACCTCCAGTAATTGATGCAGAGTGAAAGGAGCAGAACCAGGAGTACATTATATACAGTGACTGATACACTGTGGTACAATCAAAAGTAATGGACTTCTCAATTAGTAGCAATGCAGTGATCCAGAAAAATTCGAAGGGATTTATGAGGAAGAACACTATCCACACTCAGAGGAAGAACTGTGGGAGTAGAAACCCAGAAGAAAAACAACTGTTTGATCACATGATTCAATGGGGTATATGATTGAGGATGTAAACCCTAAATGATCACTCTAGTGCAAACATCAACAACATGGAAATAGGTTTTCATCAAGGACACATGTAAAACCCAGTGGAATTGTGTGTTGACTACAGGATGGGGTGTGGGCAGGGGAGGGAGAGAATATTATTCTTCTAACCAAGGAAAAATATTCTAAATTGACTAATTAAAGAAAGTTTTCAATAAAAAGAAAAGGAGGACTCGTTTTCCATAGTCCAAATCTAGCCTCAGACATTTACTAGCTATGTGACCCTGGACAAGTCACTTAACCCTGTTTGCTTCCGTTTCTTCACTTGTAAAATGAACTGGAGAAAAAAAATGTCAAACCTCTCCAGTATCTTTGCCAAGAAAACTCCAAAAGGGGTCATGAAGGCCTATATAACTGAAGAACAAGTGAACAACTAATTATAAAGTATCAGATCATTCTTAAAAATTAGAAATGAATGGGAGTTATCCTCAGTAATTTTACACAAGGGAAGAATTTTTAGCTTAATAAGAGACAGAATTAATTATAAAAGATAAACAACTGTTTATAAAATGTTTTCTTAAATTACTAATACAAAATCTATGCTGTTAGAATAAGAAAAGAAACTCTGAAACTGATCAACTGACCAGTGTTCTATAGGCCTTATAATATTGATTTTCTTTCTTACTTTGCAGTAATAGGGGCAAAGCATGCCCCCCCATATCTCTTGGCAGTGAGAATGAGGCATACATTATCTAAAATGGTGTAATAATTGAAATTCTTGTGAGGCAGTATTTCCTAATTTTAATATAATTTATTAATTGACTGGTCAAGATATCTTAATGTGGTCAAGTTGTCTCTTTCCACCATTACCAAAGTTTCCCTTTGCTCTGGCATAGGTGTCTCTCTTACTTTCTTATATTCATATATATTCTTCCTAGTGAGGCAACCACTTAGTCCTTCCCCCAAACATCCCAAAATATCACTTATTGTTAAGTAGACACTAAGAAGGTGGACTTAGAGACCTCAACTACTCTCTTATTACATCCCCAAGAGGGGTGTGTTCTTCCTGGGACCCAAAAGACATCAGCACAATCTGCCATGTGGTTTGTAAGGATGATACTAGAATACAGATTATAATTATATATATATATATATACATATATATAATATAATTAGAATATAAGTATTATTTTATTAGTTTAGGGATAAGAAGTAAAGTGGCTGGCTTGAGAAAAGAACTGCATTTTGAAGCAGAACCAAGAGAGTGCATTAATTTCAGATATGACAGTTATAACCATTTTTCTATGTCAATTATTCTCTGGCAGATGGGAACTGGTCTCTGTCAGTTGGCAGAGACACACCAGCAGGGACTCTCTCTCAGGGCTGTAGGAGGTAACATCTTTACCTTTCTCTCTGTCTGAGGCAAAGATCTGGAGGAGCTTAGTTTTCCTTATTCAACTTGGGAAACGCTATTGAATATCTATTGTGGTTTTTATAGATTGTTTAACTCTGAGAAGACCAAAGAAAAACCTGGTCTTTGGTTGGGACTAACTTGATTCTTGTTGAGACTCAACTATCTAGCCTTTGCTATTTTATAATTTGAAAGTGAAGTTAAGATTTATAAGAATAATAGTGGTAGTTTTTATTTAGATAGTATGGATTTGGGTTATTCAGATCAGGGAGGAGTAGTATAGCCTGTGAAACACAGGAGAAGAGGTTATTTGTAGAACCTGGGAGTTTATTTGGGTGGGTTTAGAATCCCTTAGAATTAGAAATCCTTCATTTTTCCTTATATATTTCAATAAATATTTTATGTTTATAACAAGAGTCTCTTTAGTGTCCTTGTGCCTGACCCCAAAGGGAAGTTCACATTTGAGCTTCACTTCATCATCGAGGATACTTTTGATTGCCTCTATCAAAAGTATCCAAACACTTTTGAAAAGCTTTGAACCTACATTAGAACAGTTTTTCCATCTAAATATTTTATATTATAACTTGCTAATTTTATTTTTACAGGTTGGACCACTGTACTTTAAGTGAATTCAACATGGCTTCTTAGTTCACTGTTTATCCATCTTTCAACTGGGTCAGAATACACCATTCTTGGCCAGCCCTAACTTTAATCCTTTTATTCTTAGCAAAGACAAAAGATCCCAACCATTTTCATCATCTGAGGAGAAACTTGGGGGTAGCCTAAGTTTAGAATCAGACTGACCTTGGGAGTAGGAGGCTAAAGAGAAAAATAACTTCACAAAATATCAACATTCAATATTATTTTCCAACAATGGCTAATGTCTTGATTTGTTTTAACAATGCAAAAGAGATTTCTTTGAGGTAAAAGGAAAGGTGAGTGGTTGAGAAGAGACAATGATTTTTTTAAAAATCATTATTAACAAAAAAGAAAAACAAATTCAAAGAAAAAGAATCATCCCTAGGACAATAATATAGAAAGGTACTATGATATGGTGGAAAGAGTGATAGAATGGAACACAGATGACTTCAGGACTAATTCTGATACAGCCAGAAATTTGTTTTTTAGATTTTTCTAAGTTACTTCAACTCACTGGTCCTGTTTCCAAATCCACAAAATGAAGGAGTTGCATTAGATGATCTCTAAAATATATCCCACAACTGAAACTCTGTGTTCTAGATGACTAAATCAAAGTATTAATCAGCCAAACAAGGTAAATTGCACATTATCCCAATTTAACAGATAAAGAAGTTGAAGATGAGAGTGTTTAAATATGACTTGATCAAAATCCCATTGGTAGTAATATAGACACTAAAAGGTGTTCTAAGTCCTTATGCTGATTGCAAAGGTTAAATAGCTGTCCCCCAAATTGACTATTCCCCCAAATAGTCTAATAATTCTTAAATGTCTCTCCTGGATCTATTTTCCTCATCAATTGTTTTTCCAATGAGAAATTTCATGTTTTCTGCTATTGTTTCTTTTGATTTTGTCTTAAATTTTTTGATGTCTCATGAAATCATTAGCTTCTATTTGCCCAATTACAGTTTTTAAATTCTGATTTTCCTCCATGATGTTTTGATTCTCCTTTTTCATTTGTTCTATTCTGCTTTGCATGGCTCTCTTTTCAATGTTGGATCTTTTTGCCTGTTCTTCCAGCAGGTCATTTCTGTTTTTTAATCTGCCCATTACTTTATTTTATTTCTATGTCTCTCTTTCCATTTGGTTAATTTTGCCCTCTAAGCAATTTTTTTTTTGCATTACTCTCATTTCTTTTTCCCTTTTTTCTTCCCATTTTTCTTCTGTCTTACTTGGTTCTTGAACTCCTTTTTGAGTTTCTCCAAAGCTTGCAACTAGTTTCCATTTTTTTAAAAGAGTTTTCATGTGTTTGTTTGTTTCTTACCCTCTCCTATTGCTTCTGTTTTTTTTTTTGTTCTTTTCCTCCATAGAAATTTTCCATTGTTAAGTCTTTGTTTCTGTTTGCTCATTTTCCCACTTGAGGATGGGGAGTTCCACAAGTTGCTGGTCATTTCTATCTTAGCTCCTGGCTTGCAGGATTTTGCCTTGAGGCTATCTTTATTGCCCTGTCAGAGGCCCAAGGGAGTCCAGTGCTATAGAGCTCTGAACCTCACCTCCAGGCCTGGGATTCCTAGAGGTAGTATAAAAGAAGATACTCAAGCACACTGAAAAATAGGAATTAAACACCTTAGGAGATTGTATAGATGGTTGACGAGGGTTTTATATAACCTAGCCTGTTTGAGGTGTTCTCCCCAGAGACAGAGTGCTAACCTTAGAGAGAGATCAATGATGGTTGACTGGGAATTTGGCTCAACCCAGTTGAGGTAGAACTCTCTCTCCAGGATAAAACCCTGCTTTTTATAAAAAGACTTCTTCTCCCCCTTATGGTTCAGTATGATGGATCTGACTGCTTCCCAGTGATGTATAATTTATTTGTATGAAGTTAAACAGGGATAAGATTAGGAAAGAGGAATATAAGGTTTCCCTAAGCTAATGAAACAAGTATTGTTGTCAAGTCTTATCAGTCTTCCACTAAAGCTGAGGCCAATCTGAAACTCCTCTTTATCTAGAGTTTCTTTGCTATGCTGACAAATCCTAGGCTAAATCCATGAAAAGAATAAATCTCTAGGTATTAGCTGAAGCAGGTGAGAGGTCAGAAATTAGGAGCATTTCAGCCTACTCCAAGGGATAACCCCTGAAGGTAAACTAAGCAGTATGAATCCACTCCTTCTTTGGTCTTGTTCTTAACATAACAGGATAGGTTGCAAGAATATGCAGATCTCAATTTTGACAGGAAATGCTTGGCAGGAGTGGGTTTCACTTTCAAGAACTGGAGTCTGAGTCTCACAACTGTCTCTTTCCTCAGAGTCCATGAGCAACTCCTCAAGGTGGTAGTTCAATACTCAGAAACCCATTCCTTCAAGATTTCAGTCAGGCTCTCTCCTATCTATCCTTCTCCCCCACATTTTATGGCACTTGCTTGCCAACTAAATTCTTTTGCAAAATACCATCTCGCAATAGGTAAAAATGCTTTTTTTTATTGTAGCCCACCTTCTAGAATTCCAATTTTGCCCAGGTCCTGGCTCTGCATCTGGTGTAGTACGTGGTGGTGAGGTTATCCTGCACTTTTTTCTTGTGCAGTTTTCCCCCCTTATATCATGAAAATACACTCTATCTGCTTACCTTTCATGTTGTGGTTAATGTGGGACATTACCTACCCCACCTCACTCATCCTGTTTTGACTTCTGTCCTTTTGAGACACTTATTAAAGATCAATTTAAAAGTATATTCAGAGCAATTTCAGCATTTCCCTACTACTACACCACCATCTTGGCTCTGATCCTTCTGTCCCCCAAGCTGAAAAACCCCCACTGACAAGAGATTAAAATAGGCATTGGCTACTTCAGTTCAGCCAGCAATAATCAAATTCCATTAGATAGAACTTTTCTGCATAGTGTACTAGTGGAGGATCAGGAACTAAAATTTGACAGGTAACAGAGGGAGAGAACAGATAAAGAGGAACACCACTTCCCTCCCAGGCAGAGCTGTCTAGAGAAATGGAGTTGGATCTGACTAGAGCTGAAGGGTAAGAGAAAATCCCCTTCAATCTCTGTTCCTATTTTCTTCTTTAGTTGATTGTATCTATGATCCCCCTTAGTACATTGAAGATATATGATTTCTCAATTAGTTAAAATATCTATTTATTAGACAAAGGGTTTGGTATAATATGTTAGGAAAGGGGGAGGAGGAAGTGCTTGAACTATACTCCTCCTTTAGTTTCTTCAGGGGTTTGAAGCTCAAGTCTAGGGACTAATGCCCAGACAATCATAATATCTTTGTAGGTTCAAGATGATTGAATTTCTTGGCACAGAGATATAGCTTTGGAGGATTCTTCTGAAGGATAGGCTATTGCCTTCCCTAAAGGCAATTACTATGAGACAGATGGTTAGTCTGGATCTTTTTGTGTTCAACAAGGGATTTGTAGCTAGATGAGCTCAGTGGAAATTGCTTCTTCTCTCCTCAATTCAAAAGGTAAAAGGCTCACTCTCCAACTGCTCCCCCTGATTTTCTTAGCTTGAAGTTCCTTTCCCATTATATCCCCCTATTGGCAGCCAGAGTTCTTTCTCCTTCTTGGATGAGATAACACAGCCCTTGTATTTCCTTCAATATTTCTCTCTTTCACAATAGTACATGATGTTGAAGAAGGGACAAGGTATAGGTGAATCTCAGACATTGGCACTGGTCATTTTTATTGGCTCTTCTAGCTTGAAAAATCTTCCTTTTTCCAACTCATCAGGGTATATATGAGGATATAAAAGGGCTTTCAGCAGTGGTCTAATCTTGTATCAAAGGAATAATAATAATCTCTATTGCTAGTTCTAGATGATTCCCCATGTCTCCCAGCATCCCTTTCTTTCTTTGTAGATATAGTTTTAAAGAATTTAATGAGAAATTCAATCCTTTACTAAAGCTCACAGGGCCAATTTTGTATAAACTCAAATATCAAACTGTTAGGAAGATAGAAATCGGTGGCTGTGTTGAAGCCCTTTGGTACACTATTAATTATCATGAGAAGAGAGGAGTGTAAGAAAGGATTGACTTTCTGCTATTCAAGAGTACTTGTGGATTATGACATCATCCAAAACAATTGATTGAATTACAATCTATTTTCCTATCTAGGGCCATGTATTATTCAAAATATTATTTGTAAATCCAAGACACAGAGAACTCATTCTTTGGAGCAGTTCCCTGTTGTGTAAAGTTCTGTTATTGATAGCTAAGTGCTGCCAATTATCTCTGAAAAACCACAACCAAGCAGATACAACCTGAGAATAGCTCTATTTGGGAAGGAGAAAGACTAGGAGGATTCATATTCCTAAGAGCATCTCAAGAATTAAATAAATGAAACAACCTCACGAGGACATATTGTTGATGGACCTGAGTCTGTGAAGTCATTCTGAAAAAGAAAATTAGACATGGACACTGAGTCAGTGGGTATGTACACCTTAGCTACAAAGCCAGAAACAGATATATGTTGTAGTGGGGGACAACATAAAAGCACACATCCTACAGTACAGGGGGAAATGCAGAAGTACAAGCCTTATTCCCAGAAGGAACAACTGGAATAGGGGGAAAGATTCCTATCTCTACACAGTCAAATGAGAATGAAGATAAACATGAACCTCAGACTACTACTCAGATAGAGTAGAATCTATGGTTATTGACATTGTAGAAGATCTGCAAGAAGAAGCTAACCCCATACTAAATAGTTTACCAATTCAAAATGAAATTCTAAAGCTTAGTAATGACAACCTACCTGACACTGATTTGAGTAACACAGAAGCTGGTGACATAGGCTTAGATCAAAACACAAAGCCAGAGTTACCAACATCTGACAAAAGTTTACTTGGCATTGAGTAAAATCCAAAGAACAGAGTGATTGGAGTCAATGATTTTGATTCAGACATAGAATCAGAAGGAATACCGGAAGGTGTGATAATAAAGGATGAAGATGATTTAGAACAAATGCCTTATCAGTTTTATAAGAAAGGATTAAGGACTGGAGGAGGAGAGAGAGATACATAATTTCATTGCTATTCTCTAACTTCAAAAAACATGATAAGTACCATTCATGCTGTAACAGTGACACCAAGATTAGTTGTAGTTCCATAGGACATCATACTACTCAAAAAACCTTATGTGAATGAAGACTAGTCTTGGGGTAGCATAGAATATAAGTTGCTGCAGCAAAAGAAGTACAAATAATTCAACATCCAGAACACTCCTAAACTTGTAGCATAAAACTTGTAGCAAAATTTCAACTTCATAACTAGGACAGACACAAACATCTTGAATGATATGGTATGCATAGATTCACATTGTTTGAATTTGTTATCAAAGATTTTAACATCAAGTTATAGATGAGGACTGAAAAAGGTTATCCAAATCTCTCAACCTTCATCCTAAAACAATCTCTACCAGGGGAAGGAAGAGAGAAAGGGTATGCCATGAAGATGTTACTTCAGAATTTCAGTAACCTCTCTAGACACAACAATATGATCATATCATCAGTGAAGATATATACAAATGGCATAAAAAGTCCTAGTCATGAACTGCAACATGAATAGCCCAACAAGAAGAAATCAGTAACAGCCTTGTGAATGAAAGCCTACTGAAAACACATGAAAGCACCGGAGAATACTTGCCACCAGACTACTGAAAAGAGAGCACTGCATATGTTGATATGATGAAAGGATACCACCACTGAATCATATAGTACAGTTCCTGAAGAAATACAGCCAGTAAAACAATAGGAAGAATGAATTTGAAAGTTTAGCAGCCATAAGAAAGAAAAGCCACTATATAATTTTTATATATAGCCTCTGCCTGTCACACAGTAAGAATACAGAAAGGAACAATGTTTTTATAAATGAATACATAATTTTTCTATATTCTATCTCCAAGAAATGATTACAGTAGACATTCAATAAATCTTTTAGTAAAAGGTGAAACAACGTGAATTAGCAAACTTGAAATCACTATTTTTATGCATAGTGCTCACACCCATCCGAGTAAAATATGTGTACACCTTACTTGCATGCATGAAGAAATCACATGTAATTGCAGACATGAAGAAGATTGATAAATTCTGACACTCACAAAGATTTCAACTTACTTCCATGCAAATGAACTTTTCACTCTTACTTGTACACTGTGACAAGGAAATCACTTTAAAAGACTGATATATATTAATTTAAGGTCGCCAAGGAATTCAGCTATGTAATTCCTAAATGAAAACTCAAGTCAGCCGTCAATCTTTTTTGGAGTTTAATTACAATAGGAGGAAGTAATTAGAGATAGAGAGAGAAAAAGGGAGAGAAGGGAATAGGGCTTAAATACCCCTTCTGTTTAGGCTGGGCCAAAAGGCCCAAGCCCTTAGATAGCTGGGGCAAAGAAAAGAGATCAGTCCCTATTACTCCCGTGACCAAAATGGAGAAACAGTCTCAGAGGCCCCCACCTTCAGCTTCCTTCAGAGCAAGCTTCTCAGAACATACTGCCACCACTCTGACAAACTCCTCCACCACCACCACCCCTGAGTCTTCAGACTCCCCTATCTTTAAGGAAACCCTCCAAGTTGCCTCCCCTCAGTCCTCACATCTACCAATCACCTGTCCATCAATTTCCCTGTGCCAATGGAGGCTCTAGCTTAAACCCAGGACCGCCCAGAGGTCTCTGGCTTTTGCACATGTCTGTTGAAGGTCATATTTTCAAATAATTAAATCTTTGATCCTTTGCTACAGCCCTTTCTAAATCCTGTTAACCTGAGTAGGGTAGAGATTGGAATAATTAAATTTTGATCTAGGCTGCAGCCCTTACTCAATCCTGTTAGGACTGAATAGGGTGGAGATTGATTCCAAGTATCTCCATTGTATCAATTCTAAAATCAATCATGATTCAAAGAAATTCCTGTTCTATGCGTAAGCATAGGTCAAAGTCCTTTCCATTGTTCAGCAAAAGGTTTCTGTCCTAAAGTAATCTTAAGAAGGTAGGAGAAGGAACCTCCCATGCCAATGGGGTTCACATTCCAATAGTTAAGACCCACTATCAATAGGAAATTTTTCAAGTATGAAATTTTCCAATGGTGAAATTTCCAACATTTATAAGTCTAAGAAATTTTGAGGTTTACAACACACATAAAAATCTCACTTACATACATGTTCCCATGTGTTCCCAGTTCCTCATTTTACCAGTGGATCCTGCTTGAAAGAACATGTCTTCAATCAAGACTGGAAGGTGTAGACTGGCATGCAGACCAGATGAAGGACCAGAGAGGAAGAAAGAGTCTATGCAAGCAACATTAAAGAACATGGAAGTACTTTGGAACTTTGAAAGCTTGGAATTTTTTAATATGAGGATATGTAAGAGTGTATCGTACATGTGAACACCACACATATATGCATGCACATCCTACATAGAATTACACTTCGGTAAGATATTTCATGGATTGCATAAGTATACAATGTGCATAGTTGCATGACAACAAGACACACTGATGAAAATTTCTGTGGGAAATTCAAACAGCGATAGATATTTCTTTTCTGCATGAGTTTGCATAGAAATCTAGAAGGATGTAGATATGTAAATTTATATAGATCCTATGTACACATTTATTACTAAGTTACTATCAAGCTAAATTTTAGAAGCAATTTATTAATATTCTAACTACTAACAATAGTGATAGCCTAGTGAATTTGTTTAAGGCTTAAGGAAGTAGAGACTTAGAAGTTCTGCAGTATAGAAATTAGATTGCATTATGATTGTAGGTTAGCATTTGTTAGTGATCAGAAATAAGACTTAGTGAATTTATAGACATTAGGAAAAAGGACATTTGATTATTTTTAATGTTAGTAGAATTGTTGAAATGATTTGGAAATTGTTAATTGATTTGTTATGTAAAAACTATGTTCATGTGAATCCCTTACCCAAACCATTTTCCTATAACCCATTCTTAGCTTAGCATTAAGTAGACAGAATAGCTAAGGTAAGTTGGAATTTTGTTATTTGGGGGTGGGGGTAAGAGAATATTTAAGGTAGTACAGGGTGAAGGATAGATAGTTAGAATTATTATAAGGTAAGTATCATTGAAAAATGCAAGTTGCATTTTTTGGAGAATAAAAGAGGGGATTGTGGAAGAGGCATGAAAAGAGAGAGGTCTTACAATCCAAGTCATGCAAGAAACAAAGCTGGGGACCTGATCTGCAAAATTAAGGTGAAGATTCCAAATGGGATGTTCCCAGGAGGAGGCAGTTGAAGCTGACCAAGAGAGGAGAAACTGGGACTTTGATTCTCTCTCTGGACTTGACTGACCAAGAAAGGAGATAAAAACCTCTGCTCTGGGTTTTTTCTGACCAAGGGAGGCAAGCCTGGCTGGAAGGGGGAAGAAGCTGAGCTGATCCTACTAGCCCCCCTTGAGGGGGGGGGGCTTCTGAAATTAGACTGAGAGACCTTGGTGGTTTTGTGAATTGAAAGAAGAAAAGAAAACTTAACAGTTATCCTCCATCTCTCTGATTGTTCCCCTGTCACAGCTGTGACTTTCCAAACCCTCAGAATTTTCATTTTAGATTAGGGAAACCCTCATCCCTCTCACCTCAGTTTCCTTGTTCTATTATCCCAATAAACCCCTTACCTGAGAAAAGAAAAGAAGAAGTTTTCCTAATAAATATCATAGTACACACAGGGGGAAGGAGTGAAGCCACAAGCTTCAGAAGAAACTGGGAGGGAGAGGGTGGAAGAAGGGAGGGAGTGAAGGGAGGATGAGGTTAGGAAAAATATTGATCTACCAGTCATCAGTAGAGATCAGTAGGCAAACCCTATAGCATTCCCCTGTAGCAGCATCTCAGTATCTCTCAAAGTACAACTAACCCCATTGTAACTAGGTAGCCTCAAGTGTCCCCATACTAGCAGCTATCTAGCCTGCCAGAGTATCCAGTTACAACAACCAGACATAGTTTCCACTCAGATTATCTTTTTATTACAACTATGAGATATTAGAAATAATAAAGCAAAATTACAGTAATTAAATGAAGAAAATGTGAAATGTCACTAGAAAAACAATCGATTCAGAAAATATAGATAGGAGAGATAATAATTGGACTACCTGAAAACCAGGATCAAATAAAGAGTTTAGGCATCATATTTCAAGAAGTTATCAAGGAGAAGTGCCCTGAGATTCCAGAAATAGAGAGAAAATAGAAGTCAAAATAAATCAAGAACTACCTCCTGAAATTGATTCCCAAATGAAAACTCAGAGGAGTATTATAGCCAATTCCAAAGGCACCAAGTCAAAGAAAAAATACTTCAGGCAGTCAAAAAATAACCATCCAAATATTGTATAGTCACAGTTAGGTTCACAGAAGATTTTGGAGCTACCTTGCTAAAGGAGTAGATTAGGATACTGCAGAAGGAAGAAATTGCTTGTGGTTACTCACAGACAAGAGCACAGGCCAGGAGAATATTTAACACACCTCTCCTTAGTTCATACTACCTTAGACAAATTGAAAATGTATAGATTGCCAGAGCTAACTCTGAAGGCAGCTATACAAAGAACCCAAATCTTGGAACAGTGCTCCCTTCATTGCAGTTACTGATCCCAACTTTAACAATTTTTTTTATTAAAAAGAAAAGAAAAAAGACTAGAAAATGAGAAAAAAAAGAAACTCAACATAGAAAGTTGTTTTGGTGACAGGGAAGGCCAAAAAAGAAACACAAACACAAAAGAAGAAATATAACAAAGTCAGAATTGCTGCATCCAAAACCTCCAAGAAAAATAAGACTTGTTCTCAAGATCAAGAATAATTAATGGAGGAGCTCAAAAAGGATTTTAAAAATCAAATAAGAGAGATAGAAGAAAAATTGGAGGGAAAATGAGCGACATGAGAAAATTATGAAAAAGAGTCAAAAACTTAATAAAGGAGACAAAAAGTAAAAGAAATTAATGTCTTAAACAGGAGAATGGGACAATTGGTAAGAGGCACAAAAATCCATTGAAGAGAAAAACTTTAAAAAGCTTAATCAGACAAATGGGAAAAGACATACAAGCATGCACTGAGGAAAAGAACTCCTTTTAAAGTAGAATTGGTCAAATAGAAAAGGAGGTACAAGAGCTCACTCAAGGAAATCATGCCTTAAAAATTAGAATTGGGCAAGTCAAAGCTAATGACTCTATGAGACATTAAGAAACAATCAAAGAAAGTCAAAAGACTGAAGAAATATTGAAGAAAATGTGAAATATTTCAATAGGGGAAAAATTGACCTGGAAAATACATCTGGGAGAGATAATCTGAGAATTATTGGATTATCTGAAAGCTATGATAAAAAAGTGATTAAACAATATCTTTCAAGATATTATCAAGGAAAATGACCCTAATATTCTAGAACCAGAGGACAAAATCATTGAAAGGATCCATTAATCACCACCTGAAAGAGATGCAAAAGAATAACCCACAGGAATATTATAGCCAAATTATGAAATACCCAGGTCAAGGAGAAAATATTGCTATCAGCCAAAAAAGAAACAATTCCAATATTTGAAGCCACAAGTAGGATAATACAAGATTTAATAGTTTCTACATTAAAGGATTGGAGGACATGGAATATGATATTTCAGAGGCCAAAGGAGCTAAGATTTGAACTACAAATCATTACCCAATAAAACTGAGCATAATTCTGCAACAGGTGGAAATGAGTATTTGATGAAATAGAGGACTTTCAAACATTCCTGGTGAAAAGACCAGAAATGAATGGAAAATTTTACTCTCAAATATTCAAGTATAAAAAAGTGAACAGGAAAGAGAAATTTTAAAAGTAGTCAATAAGGTTAAAATATGTGTATCCCTGCATGGGGAGATGATTCTTACAATCCAATGAACTTTGTCATTATTAGGGAAGTTACAAGGAACATATGTAGATAAAGGATAAGGGTGTGAGTTGAACATGATCAGATGATATCTAAAAAAATGAAATTAAGGCATGAGACAGAAGAATGCATTGAAAGGAAGGGGAAGGGGAAATTAGAATGAGTTAATTATCTCACATAAAATAGTCACAGAAGAATTTTTTTTAGTGGAGGGCAAGAAGGAGAAGTAAGAAGTGGAGTAAATAAACCTTACTCTCAATTGGAAATGGTTGTGAGGGGAAAACATACACAATCAATTGGGTATAGAAATCTATCTTACCCTACAGAAAAGTAGGAGGGAGAAGATGATAAGAGAAGGGGTAAGGGAATTGATAGAAAAGAGGGCAAATCTGGGGAGGTTCTGGTAAAAAAACTAAATGGGGAAATATGATGGAGAGTAATGCACTAATCATAATGGTGCAAAAAATTTACAAGTCTCTCAGAAATGAATTGAATGTATAAGAATGCAAGTCATTCCCCAATTAATAAATGGTCAAAGGATATGAACAGAAAGTACTCAAAGTAATCATTAGGAGAGTTGTGAACTGATTCAACACCATTCTGGAGAGCAATTTAGAGCTATGTTCAAAGGACTGTAAAACAGCACATATCCTTTGTCCCAGAAATACTACTACTTGGTTTATATCCCAAAGAGATAAAAAAAAGTCCTAAAGGAGAAACACTTATATGTACAAAATATTTAAAGCAACTCCTTTTGTGGGGGCAAAGATTTGGAAAGTGACCCATCAATTGTATGAGTAAGATATAGTATATGACCATAATGAAATATTGTTCTGTAAGAAATGACAAGGAGGAGGAGTTTATTAAAACCTGGAAGACTTACATGAACTGAAGCAGAGTGAGATAAAGCAGGACCAAGAGAACATTGTACACAGTAACAGGAATGCTGTACAGTGAATAGCTTAGCTATTCTCAGTAATAAAATGATCTAAAACTATCCCAAAGGATTCATGATAAAAAAAATGCCATCTACTTCCAAAGAAAAAGAGTTAACTGATGAAGTCTGAATCCAGGCCAAAGCAAAATTATTTCACTCTTAATTTTTTATTTGAATTTACTTCCACAAAAGGATTAATATAGGAAAATGTTATACATGATTGAATATACAAAATCAATATGACATTTCTTACCATCTCAATGCGGTAGGGGAGGGGAATATGGAGGGAAGGAAAGAATTTGAGATTCAATGTTCTTTCAAAATGTTTGAAACTATTTTTACATTTAATTGAGGGAAAAGCAAAAGTTTAATTTTGAAAAATAAGATAAAAAGAGGCACACAAGAAATAGGTATTACAATGTAAAGGAAAACGATTGGGGACAGTGAAAAACACTTGGAACTTATTCTGATTCATGTGGTTAAAAAGCAATGTGTGTGTGTGCGTGTGTGTGTGTGTCTGTGTGTGTGTGTACATACACACTAAACTAGACAGAGAAAACTGTAACTCAAATGGGAAGTAGGAAAGGATAAGAAATAGGGGGTGGTGGCAATAAAGTGAAGGACAATGGAAAGAAGCAAAATTGACTTTTGAGGTGAGAGGGTAAAAAGAGATAAAGAGGAGATAAAACAGGATAGAGAGAGAAATACAGAGTTAATAAACATAACTATGAATATGAATGGGATAAATTCATTCATAAAACAGCAGAATGTAGATAGCAGAATAGATTAGAAACAAGATTCCAAAAATATGTTGTTTATAAGAAAAATACTTGAAACACTTAAAATAAGGGGCTTGAACAAAATCTATTATGCTTCAGCTGAAGTTAAAAAAAAAAAGGTAGAGGTAGCAATCATGATCTCCAACAAAGCAAAAGCAAAAAGAGATCTATTTTTTTAAGTCAGGAAACAATATCTTCCTAAAAGGCACTATTGTCAATGAAGTAATATCAAAACTAGGTATATATGCTCCAAACAGTATGCTGTATGCATCCACATTTTTAAAGGAAATCTTAAATAAGTTGCAGGAGGAAATAGACAATAAAAGTAAGAAGTGAAGGACATCAGCTTTCCCACTCTAACAGCTAAATAAATCTCAACATAAAATAAATAAAAAGATGGGTGATTGCTTCATACATGAAGATGAAATTAAAACAATTATTAGGAGTTATTTTGCTTAGTATATACCAGTAAAGCTGACAATTTAAGTGAAATGCCTGAATATATGCAAATTTATAAATTGTCCAGATTATTAGAAAAGGAAATAGATGATTTAAAGAACTTCATCTTAGACAGTGAAATTGAACAATCCATAAATGAGCTCCCCCAATAAAAATCCCCAGGAATAGTTGAATTTACAAGTAAATTCTACTTGGTAGAATTATGATAGTCAAATCCAAAGTATATAAACTATTTTAAAAAATAAATAAAGGAGTCCTACTAAATTCTTCAGTGACACAAATATAGTTCTGGTATCTAAGCCAAGGAAAGCAAAAACAGAGAAAGAAAACCATATGTCAATTTCCCAGTATATAAGTGAAAATTATTTAAATATTTAATTTATTAATTATGTATATATAAATTATATTTAATTTAATAATTAATTTAAATGAATTTTTAAATATTTATATTAGTATTGAAGGACTAGCTAATTCAATATTAGGAAAACTATAAGCAGAATTGACCATCTCAATAACAAAATCCTCTGATTATCTTAGTAGGTGCAGAAAAAGTATTTTTTACAAAATACAATACCAATTCCTATGAAAAACACTAGAAAGCACACAAATATATCCCTTCTTAAAATGATAAGTAGAATCTATCTAAAATGAAAATCAAGCATTATCCATACTATATAAGTTAATTTATGTATTTAGTGCCATGCTAATGAAACTACCAAAGAATTAAAAATAACAAAATTCATGTGGAAGAACTGAAGATCAAGAATACCAAGGAAATCAATGGAAAAAATGTGAAAGGTGGCCTGGTAGCACCAGATTTCAAACTCTATCACAAAGTGATCATCCTGAAATAATCAGTACTGGCTAAGAAACAGAGTGGTGGATCAGTGGGATAGATTAGGCATATAATACCTAGTAATATATGACCATGATAATTTAATGTTTTATTCAAAGGGCAATAAAACTGTGCATAATTTTCATTTATTTAGCAATGCCACTACTAGGTCAGTTTTCCAGAGATCAAAGGTTCTTCTATGGTAGCTCTTTTGTGGTATTAAAGAATTGGAAATTAAGGGGATTCCCATCAATTGCAGCATGGCTGAACAAGTGATGTATAATCGTGATGGAATACTATTGTACTATAAGAAATGACAAGCAGGATATCTGGTTTCAGAAAAATCTAGGAATACTTTTGTGAACTGATGCAGTGACAAGTGAGCAGAAGAGTAAGAGCAATATAGTAACAATAATCAAATATGAAGGACTTGGTTACTCTGATCAATTTGATAATCCATAATATTCATGATGAAAAGTGCCATACACCTTCAGAAAGAGATCTGATGAACTCTGGTTGCAGATTTAAGCATACTTTCTTCACTTTGTTTGTTTCTTGGGTTTTTAGGGGGTATGGGGGGTAGTAAAATGCCTAATACAGAAATATGTGTTACATGGCTTCACAATATATTACTTACCTTCTCAGTGGGTGGGAGAGGGACAGAAGAGATGGAGAGATTTAAGCTTGAGTTCCAGCCCTGGGTTTAAAACCACTATGAAAGGGGAAGCCAGAAATCTAGTAAGAAAATCATACAAAAAAAAAAAACAGAAGGGAAAACAATTCATTTTAAAATGTAGAGGATAAGTACATAAATAAATAAGGAAGATCAATAAGGAAGATGAATAATATGACTTCTAAAAGATTGCAAATATCCCTAACTAATTATTTTAAGTCAAATATTTCTGACTTTAAAGAAAACATTTAAAAATCTTCATTCATAAAAAACTGTAAGAGATTTAGATAGAAAATATAAATTTAATTCTCATAATTTTTAATATGAATGAAGGAAATTATCCAATAAAACAAAAGAGAGGAACAGATTAGATAAATGAGGCAAATCTCACAATCTGTTGCTTCCAAAAATCTAAAAATAAGACATACACAGAACAAAAATGAGAAACTTGAATAAATTTGCTATGTATTATATGGATTCAAAAAAGTAGGAGTTATAATTTTCTTATCAGAGTAAATAAAAATATGTATATGTGTGGGCCTGTGCATATGTGTGTATACACACACACACAGACATACAAGTGAATTCTAGCATCAATCCTCTACCTCACATTCTTCCAGGGCCTGTTGATCAAATATAAATTCAGAAATTTATTTTTCTGTTGTTTTGGCACCCTAAAAATATGTTTCTACCTAGGAAACTCAGTGGGTTAAATGTAGCTTTGATAAAGATTGTAGAGGCAAAAAATGCCAGGAATGTTCACTTTTCCACAGAAAATAGCTGACATACAGTTATTTCTGAATTAGTGCAAATGAGTCAATCATAATCTTCTTTAAATATCATTTTCATGGCAAAATGAATGGGCAAATAGAGGATGTGGCTCTTGGGCTTCTTAAAGAGGAAAACTGAAAGAGCTGGGATTATGGAAAAAGAAAGTAAGAGAAATAAGGCCCTAAAATTCAACTAAGTGGGTACCCATTCATCCCTTTCTAGGGAAGATGTAGTAGCCATAAGAGATAGGAAGAAGAGCTATAAGAGGTAACATTCAGCCTCATTCGTTTGTATTGTAATCACTATAGAATTATTCAGATGAATTTTTTATATCAGAATCTTGTTGATGCCTTTTTAGGAAAAATACTAAAATACAAAACAAACCTGGGGTTGTTGCAAAATTGGTCAATATTATAACAGCTCAGGAATTAATATAAATATAATACATATAATTATATGTAATTATATATATATATATTGGGGTGTGTGGGGTGTTCAGGGAGGGGTAGCACCCTTGGTAAGGAGGGCTTGTCGTGCCCTCCTAGGGCAGCTCCCCAGCCTTTGACCCCCACCTGACACCCAGCTCTCACTTGTGGCTCCCAGTAGCTGCTAGCCTGTGACAGCAGCCACACCCCAGGCAATGGCTTCGACAGGCCGACTAAACCTTGTGAGGGTAGCCATCAGGTCGTCGACCCCTGGTGAACCAGGGCTTTGCTCACCCAGCATGTGAGGACTGTTTCGGCGGAACAGGCTGAAGAAACCAACAAGAAGGTTCAACGGCTGAGATGGCGATGCAGCAAAGCACTGTGGAGTGCTCAGGGCTTGTTGAAGCACAAAAGACAACACAGCCATCCAATGCAGCTGAGGAAGTCTCCAGGGGTAACGACTTTTCGTGCCAATGGACCCAGGCTTCCAACGCCGAGAGAGTGGGACTGTCTCTGTGCACCGACTTTTCCACTTAAATCTCCTTCACGCACAAGTATCTTTGTGCACACTCATCTACATCACAGATGAAAGTGCACAAAGACAAACGTTATCCTTGGTTACCGAGAGACTACTACTATTATTATACATAATAATATAAATATGATAACTATGAATGTATAATATGTGAATATAAATATAAATTATATAAATAGGAGTCTCAGAGCAAGGTCTGATATCTCAGGACTGACTGGAAGTAGCTACTTCATTCATTAATTGATAACCAAATACATTAATTGATAATGAAATACAACCCCCAGAAGACAGTTTCCATTGTTTGGATTTGAAAATCAAACAAACAAACAAACATACTGAATAACAAAGGCAATGTGATATAATGAATGGAGAATCAGTCTCAAAGACCTGCATTCAAGTCTCACCTTAGCTATATAACTGGTTGCATGAATCCAAGAAAGGGATCCAAAAAATAATCATTAATCAAATCTCCTTACTGTGCCAAACATGGTGCTAAACACTTTTCAAATATTTCTTCATCCAGTCCTCATAACAACAAGACGAGAGAGGTGCTCCCTTTCATATTTTACAGTTAAGGAAACTGAGACTGATAGAGAATAAGTGATTGGCCCAGGTCATAATGTATCTGAGGCCAAATTAGAACTCAGGTCTTCTTGCCTCCATCCTCAGTGCTTCATTCACTAGGTCATCTAGCTGCCTCTGTCCACTGTACTGCCTTAGCAAGTCAGTCAACCTCTCAGTGATCCATATAGTTCTCTAAATCTATAACTTGCCCAGAAAGAATGAATATACATTGGAAGAGCAAATTTCTCCACTGGGAAGTTCTATATATCAATGAAATCACAAATCTAGGCCCTTCACCTAGGAATGGTTCCATTGAGTTTCTTCAAACTCTAATATCGATGCTGCAATAGATAAGGGATGGGAGACAAAGTAGATTGTGTATTTATTTAAGTTCATTTGCCCATTTCTTGTCTTCTTTTCCCATGATATCTTTTCATAACTATTCCTAAAAAAAAGTCACATTATTCATCTGCCCCCCTCCAATTGATATTATACTCTAAGACAATGGAAATCCATGTTTTAGCCAGCAAAATCCTGTATTGGCTAAAAACATTCTCTTCCACTCAAAATCCCCAAATGGAAGAGACTCCAGGACCACTATTCTGCTACAGGGCTGATTCATCCTACAGTATGGGATCATTTCCAAGACAGAGCCAGAACTTTAAAGTTCTCCCATGCCTAAAGATGAAAGAACCAGAAAAATTCACCTGTGCTATTTGTACCTGTCTTTACCACATTTGGAGATAATTTGCTGGCAAAAGCGAAGCAACCCCACTCTGCTTCATCAAAGTCAGAAGAGCTATCATTCTCAAATACTCCATAATGACTTTAAAAAGTGATTATGAACTAGCTCATTTCTCCATGCAGAGAGCACTACAGTAATAATCCAAATTGCCTGTGACTTATGAGTATATTTGGCAACAACCACTAGCTCCCACTGTAGTGTGAAATTAACACCACAGACTGCACAGTGGCATTAATGGAGCACAGGGGAGCAGATTATAGCCTTATAAATTCAAAGGCAACCTCTGCTATTACTTAATTAGAATCAGGATCTGTGCATAAATTATGGTAGCATTCACTAGGCCTGTTATGGTTAAGAAATTTGTCAACTTCCTTATTATACCAAACCTCTTCTTTTTTTCTTTCCCATGTAATTCTGCAATTTAAGGGGAGGTAATAAGTTGTCTGCAAAAATTGACTCAGAGAAGAAGTTTGGCAGATTCTTTTTCCCAGAGATCAGTAGCATTTTTGTTTCTAACAGAAGTTCTAAAAAACAAATAAATAAGCCTAGCCTGCTGCTGGTTTTTTCTTTTTTCTTTTAATTTTTAAGTTATAAAATTTATCCCAATTCCCTAAAATATGACTGAAGTTTATTTCTTAGTAGTTTGCTTGTTGGGATATTTTTGCATGGTTTGATAGTATAAAATGGTTTTCTTCTCCTAAAAATTAATGTGGTTTTGGTACTCTTCTTTCTTTAGATTATAGTCATTTTTAATGTACAGTTCATAAATGATTTTTTTAGTATTTTGACAACTGCATTTTGATATAATTGGTTTCTTTTATAACCCTATGTCTTCAACTTTATTCATTTAAAGGATTATTCAGAGAAAAGATCCATAGGCTTTACCAGACTGTCAGAGGGATCCATGTAGAAGTATACTGGAGCCAGACCCATGAGAGTCAGTTGTATAATTTTTCACTGAGAGTATTTACACCTCAGAAATTTGCAAGCACTACAAATTAAGGCTTTGTTTTTGTTGATTGTCTAGATTTATGAAATTAATGAAGGAAAATGTTAACAAGGCAGATTAAATTTGAGTGTGTTGTGAGTTTCCTCCAGAGTTGGTTGTTAAACATTTACCAATTTTCCCTTGTGTCCATGGCACAAAAAATAATTTAAGATTTTCTAAATTTGAACTCTGAAGCAGACATAATAAACAATGAGCTATAGAACTAGAGAATACTTTAGATATAGAATAGAAGCCAAAGTAAGATTCCCTCAGGCAATTAAAGAGGGTTTTATTGGTAAAAATAATCAAATCAATCAAATAATAATTGATGGAGAATTCAGACTCAAATATTAGGTAAAAAATAATTCAGAACATTAAGAGATCAAGTTTTTCCATTTAAAAAATATCATTTCATTGTTTTTTTTTTTCATTTCTCAACTTATTTTCTACAGCTGCTGCAGAAAAGCCCCCTGCCTCATTCTTAGGCAGAGCTGCAATCTTACCAAAGAGACTGAACATGTACACATAAAGAGACAGCATTAACTACACCCCTTCCTGTTTTCAATTACATTCAACAAGCCATTTTATTCTCAGATGGATTTGGCCCAGACTTTTGCAGTTCCATATTTTAAAAATCAGTTCTCTAAATTAGCCACTGTGGAACTGGGTTTTAAAACACAACAGTCTAAACCAGTAAATACAGAAATGTGCCAAATAAAATTACCACCCCTCATAAATGCTTTGCCCATTTGACTTCCTCCATGGAGGCATCATTGGTAGTAAAATGAAGGAAACCAAGAATTGTATCTCCCCTTATCCAGAATTAATTATATTTACCTTGGATAAATTTGGTCTGTTGAGGTAGGTCACTGCTTACTATGAGCCACGCACAATACTAAGAACTGGGAATACAAAAGAAGGCTAAAAAAGTCCCTGATTTCAAGGAAATCATATTCTTTGGAGGGATATAACAACAAATAACCATATACATACAAAATACAAGGAGCAAATGGGAGACAATCTCAGAGGGAAGGAAATAGCAATGGTGTATAATAATGTGGTCTTTGGGGGTATTCAGGAAAGATTAGTACCTCTGCTGTGAGGGTGCTACCCCTTTAGTATCCACATGCCACCCTCTCAGCTCTTACCTGTAGCTACAAGAAGCTATACCAGTAAGCCATCTCAGCAAAACCAGGTTGAGGGTAACAAATAGGTGTGGTAGAGGCATGGAGAGAGAGAGAACTTGTCAACCAAGATGCAAGAAAATGGGGACCTAACCTGCCTGCCAATCAAGAAGGACTTTCCAAAATGGAATGTTCCCAGGAGTTGGCAGTTGAGCTGACTAGGGGGAGGGGACTTGGAGTCACTCTCTCTGAAGGTTGGAAGCTGGCTGAAAGATGCTTGTGGGGCTGACTTGGTTTTGGGGTTCTCTGGCTTTGGACAGTTGAAGTTGACAAGGAGAAACTTGGCTTTGGAGTTGGTGGTCTATTTAAGAGTTGAGCTGGCCAGGAGAAACTGAGAGACTTTGAACTTTGTTTTCTCTCTTGGGGAGTTGTCTCAGACTGAATTATCCTTGGGAGGGGGGGCTTCAGAAATTAAGCTGAGAGACCTTGCTGATTTTGTGAAGAAGAAGAAAGAAGATTTAAAAGCTGTTGTCTTCCATCTCTCCAATTGTCTTAGAATCATAGTTTGTGACTGGACTACCTTCTCAAACCCTCATTTAGATTACGGACATCCTCATCCCTCTAACCTCAGTTTCTCATCCTGTTATCCCAATAAACCCCTTGACTTGAAAAGGAAAAGAAAAGATTATCTTTATAATTTCACTCAGGGGGAAGGGAAGAAGCCAAAGGCTTCAAGAAGAATTGGGAGGAGAGGGTGGCAGGAAGAAGAGAGTTGGAAAGGAGAGGGAGTGAAGAGGGGAGGAGGTTAGAAAGATATACTGATTCATCAGCCATCAGTAGGGATCAGTAGGGATCAGTAGGCAAACCCCAGAGTATTTCCCAAAGCAGTTCCTCTATGTGGTAGTATCCCTGTGCTAGCATCCCTTAGCATTTCTCATTCCTACATCCATTAATAAACAAGCAGCTTCAGGTTCCCTTTAGCAGCCCTCTCTAGTCACAGGCAGAGAATAGAGCAGTCATTGCCAAAAAAAAAGTTTCCCCTCAGTTTACCTCTCTATTTCAATAAGAAATAGCATAACTCATTTTCTTCTTTATTTCAATCAGTAGTAATTTCCTCAGTGTACTTAATCTATTTCATAGGCCTCAGTCATCAGCAAATTAAGGAAGTTTCTACCCAATTCATTCAAAGATGAGAACAATTTATTCTAATGATCATGAAGGTGGCTGAAGCAGGTGCTGTGAAACATTTAGAAATTAGTTAGAGATTGAAGAACTCAAGTTCATTCACTGCATTTTAAGCCATTTCCAGTCATGTTGAAGGTTATCTTACCATTGGACATCAGTGGGACCAACAACTTTGTGTTACTGTGCATCTCTTAAATCCAATTTATGCACAAATTAAAAGATATCACCAGTGATGTCATCTTTGGTCCTCTTTGATACGAAGGACAACAATTAGTAAGTAGCCCTGATCCCAGGCCTTTTAATTCAGATTTTATGTTGGAATAAAATACACATAGTGAGCCATATAGGTCAATCAACAGTTAACAGAAGGAGGTTTGTTTAGTCACAGAATAGAAAGAAAATTCAATGAAGATATCCAAGCACTTAGGTTGGGTAGACACGGCTGCCTTCTTCTTCATATGGAAACATATCTAGTCAGCAAGAAAGGGAGTGGTGACACCCAAGATCTTGAGACATCTTCCAAGTTTCCATATCCTTGACCTCATTTTGGTGGACCTTTTTGCCCTTAGGTGATTAAGAAGCAAAGTCAATAAAACCAGAAACAATCCAGAGGGTACATCAAGAGAGGTGCAACTTAAGACATGAATACAGTCAATCAAGTCACAGGAAAAGCTCCACCACTTTTTAGGTAAAAAAAAAAGTGATCTAATCTATATTGCAGAGAAAGGGGGGAATCCTGAAGTACCACATCATGTGCTACCCTGTGAAGGAAAGATTCTAAGAATGTGCTATGTGTCCTTTTGCCATTTAAATACTTTTAGGACTTTTACTGAAGAAAGTTCATGGTATAGGCTACATAGTAAGGAGGCAGAGACAAAACAAACAAAAATAAGTTAACACAGAAGATTAATAGCAAAAAAAAAAATCAACCAACCTCTTCTCAGCACCAAATAGATCACAAAAAAGAAAAGCATCAAAAAATGTGTGGAGAAAAATAAAGATCAGATAT
This sequence comes from Monodelphis domestica, assembly GCF_027887165.1. Lineage (NCBI taxonomy): Eukaryota > Metazoa > Chordata > Mammalia > Didelphimorphia > Didelphidae > Monodelphis > Monodelphis domestica. The sequence goes on along the minus strand of NC_077233.1, from coordinate 205,633,102 downwards.
CTTGGCATTTTTCCTTCTCTTTTTCAAAACATCAAATCTTGGATTTCAACAGTCTGAGACACATAAGGGTGATAGCAAATCTTTGTGGTTCACAGTAGATATACTCATACAAATTGATGATAACGAACAGGAGTAGCAACCGAAACACTAATGCTAGAACTCAGATTATGATGCCTTCAGCACAATCAATTCTTCATCATACAATTCATGTCACCTGTACAAACATGGTTAAGAGATCATAAGGCTATCACATGGAAGCTGTTCTGGGAAATAAGTTGATACCAAACACCGCCCAATACTGCCATATATTCAATGTTCTTTATCTCAACCACCAAAACTTTTCCCTCCCTAGGAGCCATCTCAGGGATGGATAACAAATTTTGAGATGCTGCTCTTCTTCTTGAGGAATGAAATAACAACTCTCTATTTTCATCCAGAGAGATCAAAATTAATACTAAGTCAATTATAGTATCCCCTTTCAAGTAAATAGATATTTATCATGGTAGTATAGTGTCAGTTTCATCTCCTCCATATTGTTAGAAAACAAAATACATCCCAACAATTCCATCTCTTGATTCCCCCAACCTTCAAGTCCCACAAACAAATGCATGTAGTGAAGGAAATCAGCAAATTTCTCCATTGGCCCTGACCCTTTGATTGTCCTGTCCTGTAATAGAGGGTTAGTTTGGTGGTAAAGAGAGGGAGAAAGGGTGGAAATCTCTGCTCTCAAAGCAAGGTTCAGGGGAGACAGCTGCTGTTTAACTTGGCCAAGGAAGAGGAGAGAATGAGTAGTTCTCTTCAGGCTCTCCTCAGTACGGTTGCTCAACCCCAAACTGCCTTTTGACTTCCCTCCACTACTAAAATCTTTCCTCAGAGAGAGAGAGAGAGAGAAAGTTACCCTCCCCCCTCAAGTTGGAACTGGTTTCTACTCATGTTAGAGTCAGTTTGGGAAAGATGACAAGCTTTATTCTAACTAATCAATTTGGGAACACAGGGAAATGGCTGCGGGAAGGGTTTTTGTGAGGAAAGAGGGAAAGGTGTCTCTATTCTTGCTACCCTTACCTCCCTCCTCAAGTTGGGGAACCTAGGCCTTGGCAGCCTTGAGCCCCTGAGAGATTCATGCTTGGAATGGCCTTGTTATTAGCCCAGTTCAGACCCAGGTAACCAGGAGCTGTGAGGTGATCTTGTCAGCTGCTTGGTTTTTCTCCAACTGGCCACTTCAGTTGGGAATCAGTGGGAGGAAGGGTATCCAATCACCAGGAGAAAGATGCAAGTCTTTCCTCAGGAGCAAAGTCTTGACCAGCCCTTTCTTTAGGCTGTCTCAGGATTGAGAAAGAGTTAACTGCATATCTCTGACAGAATCTTGCTCTCCCAAGATTCCAGAGCATCGCCTGGAGCCTCACCCCCACTGTGGCTGAGTCTCCAGCAATTTCCCAGACTGTAACTCCAGTTCTAGGATTTGAAACCTCTATCACAGTCCCCTTCTCTACAGACTCTAGTTCATTTGGTGAGGAGTTGTTTGAAATGTCCCAGAGAAAAAGAATTATGCCATTAGAGAAGAACCAGAACTATTTATTTCCCAGAGGTGTGAGGTATCCCCTGAGGAAGCAAAGATTTCAAGCCACAGGTGATTCTGCTTTAAGGAAGGAATAAGGAATGACCAGATAAGGTCAGCTGAAATTATATCTCAAAACAGCTGATTCTAATCAGGAAAGTCTTCCTAAATCCTAGATCCAGAGAGCCCTTCCAATTACTAGGTGGCCTTGATTCATCACAGACATGGTCATAGTTCCTGGGAGGCTGAGCACTGGATCTGGACAGGCAGATGGATATTGATATAACTATTGATTAGCATGAGCAAACATTGCTCTGAGAAGAAGTAAGAATAACATTTTGCCAATTGGAGACAGGTTGATGAACAGTTGTGTTAGGTGGATGATTTGATTGGCACATTTGGGTAGGAATAGATTCCTTGTTCTTGGGGGGATAATGTGGTCCCATGCTCAAAACAACATGGCATCATCACCTCAATAATCCAGATGGGAAATAGGCCCTCTCTCCAACCTCTGCTTTTCTTATAATTTCCCCAGCCTAGTTGTTAAATTCAGCGGAGAACATATGTTCCCCTGTGATTTTGACATGCCCACCAAACAAATACATGTAGTGATAATCATCAGCAAAATTCCTACACTGATCCTGATCCTTTGATTGTCCTGTCCCATTCTTTATAGTCTCTAGTTGATTTGGTAAGTCTAATGGCTAGTCCTCAGAAATAAATATAAATATGTTCTCTGACCCATCTTTTCAAGGCTCTTGTACTCAGCCGTGTATCCTGAAACTTTTTCTATTACTTGGTTAGCATGGAAAGAGCCTTGAAAGAATAAGATTTACCATGGCCACCATTCCCCAGGTTATCCCATTACTATATTAGTGACTCCTGAAATTCATTTGCATATGCCTCTCTCATAGAGGATGGAGTCATATGTAAACCAGGCAAAATGATGGTCTTCAGATGTCAAGATCTTATATACTGGGCCAATGAAGGAGTCAGGGTCCTAGGGCCTAGACTAGAAGCCTTAATCTCTGGCATGTTTGCGAAGAGCACTGATGCTCTAGAGAACCAAGAAACTTATTTTATGTGAATACACCATCTCCATTTAACAGAGAATTAACAAAGGAACCTCTTGTGCCTCATTTGCTTTGTTAGAGAAATTGTTGCCTCAAACAACCTGTAATCAGAAACTCTGAAAAAAGGATGCTTTTTGTGACCTTCTTCCTCTGTTCAGTAACAACTAGGACACAAAAACAATTTATCTATTGCTTTTCAAAAGAGGTATAATGAGTGGCAATTTTGAGGAATTTAAAACTCCAGAAGTCTAAAAATTGCTTCTTCTGACCACCTATTTATGCCAATCAAAGACTCCACTCAACCTGGGCTTTAAGGACAAAAGACACATTGACCTTCATGATCATAAGGCTCCAAGGAGAGATACTGATAACAGTTTGCTTTCGACCTTTTAAGATGTTACTTCTTCTAGACCTCAATTGGAAAAGACAGAAAAAAGGGGCCAATAGGACACCTAGGAAGATAATACACATTCTTCAAAACCCAAAGAGTATAAATTTCTTTGGACTTCCTTCTTTGATGATGGGGAAGTGAGTTTCAGTAGCTTATTAGTGACTGGTAATAGAATTTCATGGGTGTTCGCCACCTGCAGTACTCCTCCAAAATTGAGTAATTAGGGTAAGCCCTAGGGTTGATTTCTCATCCTTTGTCTCTCATATGGTCTACTATATGGTATGGGGTTTTAGCCATCATGAGTTCATCCAACCAGATGATATTAAGTTATCAATGGTATATAATGATACCATCAAAATAGGAAGTCTCTTTTGGTTATCTACCCATCAGAATGTGATAATATCTGGGAGAGTTCAAGTGTTCCTCAAGAAAGACAGTGGAAGTATTTCAGACTCATGGTCAAATAAAAGCATTTTTTTCTTTATTTCATCTAATAACAGAGAAAAAGGCATTAGTGTGGTCAATAACTCTATACTACACACCCTGGAGGTATTTTCCCTGGGCCATGACATTAGTTCAGAAAAGCCATTATTATGAGCATGGTAACTTGGTTCTGCTACTCATAGCCCACCAAAAGCTTCACACACTTTGATGTACTGTTGATAAAGAGTATGTAGTGATCCAGTCATTCAGATTTTTAATTTGGAATTCTACTAGACATAAGAATAAATTATCCACAGCTTTTGACACTATATTTCCACTACCAATCATGTACTCCAATTATTTGGGGCTGTAACTAATTCAATCAGGTCCAGTGGTCCAGGCTCAGGATTTAAACATAATAAAACACTGGTGGACCAAATACAATTCAATTAAAAGAAATTTACTTGAATTGAATTGAAATTGAAAGGTTTTAAATTGATATGTTTGCTGAATCAGATAAACACAACTCCCTTCCCTCAGTATTTGTCATTGCAACAATACCCAATCAGAAAAATATGTCAACTTTCTGAGCAGCAGGAGATTCTGTCAAACCCTATCATCGCTCCATAGGCTAGAGTTTTGATACTTCAGGTACCAGACCTCCTTATCCCTTTAAAGAGAATTCGATCAAACCACAAAAATCAAAGTCAGAAAAAAGGAAAGGATTAAATACATATCAAGATATTCACAGAAACCTTTTGTGTGGTAGCAAAGAACTAGAACAAAGTATATGGATGACTAGAGAATGGGAAAAAACTAGGATATATAAATGTAATGAAATATGATTTTGCAGCAAGAAAAGACTAATATGAGGAATAAGAACTGTGGGAAGATTTGTATGAACGGATACAAAAGTGCAATATGCAGAAGTGAGAAAATACAATGCATAATTACTTTTAAAAATAAATGAATGAATCAGTAAAAGTTTTTTGAGTTACTGAAAAATCAATGAAGGCTACAGAGAACAGATAATGAGACATTCATTACATTTCCTCTGCTTAAAAGGACCTCATAGGACAGAATATTGTATACATTTTTAAATGCAGTCACTCTATAGGATATTTTTGCTTAAACATTTTTTTGCCACAAATGAGAAGTCATTCAGAGAATATGTGTGTGTTTTCAGCACCTTCTGAATTTGTCACCTAGGGAAAAACCATAGTCACCCATCTCTGTTTATGACTCTGCTTTTGGCAAACTGGTCATATTCTAGCTGTGTATCATAGCTATTCAGTACACATATGACCATCATCTACATCTTATTCTAAACATATACACACAGAAAACTACTTACTAAAAAGTAATGAAACTGTAGGTCAGAGGTTAGACCAGTAGAGCACAATGTTTAGAGGTTTGAGATTGGAAAGGAATGAAGTCAGGAGATGAAATATCTACTAAGAACAATAGCATCTTATATCAAAGGATGTGAATCTGAAAAAGCTATGCAATTTGAAAGAATAAAAATCTATTTCTTCAAAAATGGCCTTAATATAGTCTATTACAAAGGACTATAAAAATTCCAAATGGCTTGCTATTATATATAAGGTGGAGGATAAATGATACACTTTTGAAAATTTGCCTCAGCTCGCACATTTGCATTTATTGAATTTCTGAGCCCACAATATACTAGCATCATTGGTTGTCATGTCAACTTTCATACCTTCTTTTAAGAGATTTTATTTTATTTTTTCTCCTTTTTAAAAAAAAAAGACAATTACATAATAAAGTTACAAAAATATTGCTGCTGAAAATAGAGATGCAGAATGTAATTATGCATATTTTCTAAATGCAAAAGGAGTAATAATAACTATTCCCAACCAAATACTACCTCTGTGTGTCACCTTATCATTGGAAATTTATCATGGTACAATCAAATGTAATAGACTTCTCCATTAGTGGCAATACAGTGATCCTGAACAACCTGGAGGGATCTATGGGAAAGAACACTATCCATATTCAGAGGAAAAACTTGGGAGTAAAAACACTGAAGAAAAACAACTGCTTGAATACATGGGTTGAGGGGGATATGATTGGGGATATAGACCCTAAATGAACATTCTAGTGCAAACATCAACAACATGGAAATAGGTTTCTGATCAAGGACACAAGTAATACCCAATGAAATTGCATGTTGGCTGCGGGAAGGATGGGTGGATGGGAGGGAGGGAAATAAAGTGATTATTGTAACCAAGGAATAATGTTCTAAATTGACTAAATAAGCTAATTCAAGTGGGAAAAAAATCATTGGAAATGTATCAAATTTAAAGTACAAACTGAGACATCCTGCCTTTGACTTCCCTGAATCTAAAATTACATTGACTTTGGCATATTTATTAAATGACCACATAGAACAGGGCTGGACTTAATGAAAAGAAAGCATGGAATGATAGAGAGAGCACTGAATTTGGGGTCAAGATTTCCTCTGATTGGTACTACCTGTGTGACATTTAATAAGTTACTTGATGTCTCTAGAAGTCCATTTCATTATCTATAAAGGAAGAGGGTTGAACTAGATGGTTTCTAAAGTCTCTTCCAAGTCCAAATATATATAAGTACCATTGAGGTGAGGAAGATGTTTCCAAGATCTTTTGTTTAATGACATATCTTTGCAAAAAGAACATGTCATCTTAGGCAGGGAGAAGGACCAACTGGGAAACAAAAGATAAAGCATTGGAATTTGTAATGTTGACTCTGAACATCTTGTGTTCAGTGCTTCAAAAGAACAACCAATCTGCCAATTATCAGATTCATGGTAATGTGAATGGGCTGCACATGTTCATTTTTCAAATTTCTTGATATTAATCTAAGCTACAGATCTTAGTATGTCATTCTTTATTGCTAGGGAAAATCTTCATGGTATACTGGGAAGAGCATGGGGCCTGAAGTAAGAAAGACGGGTTCAATTCCCAGCTTTATGTCCTTAAAAGTCCTATGACCCTCAGTCAATCACATAAACTTTGGAACTCGCTTTCCTCATCTAGTAAACTGAGATGATAATTAGCCCTATCATATAGATAATTACACGTAATATATAATTACACATTACATATAATGTTTTCATGAATTTTAAGCTTAATTTCTACCTATGTAACTTTTACCCATTGTTCCTAAGTCTTTCTTCTGGGCTTAAGCAGAATGAAAATAGCCCTTTTTTTCCATCTATAGACTTTCAAATATAGGACGACTGCTCAAATATCTTACCTAAAATTTTTTTTATTCAGGCTAATATCCAATCTGAGGAAGCCAGTCCTGAGGAAGTCGTTAGTTCAAAACCAGTCTCAGATTCTTGGGAGTTGTGTGATCCTAAACAAGTCACTTGACCCTGTTTGCCTCAAGTTCATCTGTGAAATGTACTGGAGAAGGAAATGACAAACTGCTTCAATATCTTTGCCAATATAATCTCAAAATGGGTCATGAAGAATCAGACATTACTGGAAATGACTGAACAAAATTACTCAACCTAATATGAATCAATTTTAACTTCCTATTTTAACTAATTATCCTTGTTAACTCTGAGCTTAGTTCTAGTGTTTATATGTTGCTGAGGGGTATTCAAGGCTCTTCAAAATCCCAATTATTCTTATCTGGATTCTATCCAATTTACCAAAGTTCTTAAAAGATAACACCTAGAAATGAATACAATACTTCGGATTTCATTTTACTTAGGTAGAATAGCATAGAAATATCTTCTTCCTGAACTGGATGTTTTATCTCTTTTAATTCAGCCCAAGATAATAGTAGATTCTTGGGATGGATGCCATATTGACTCATTTTTATATGTGAGTCAACTAAAACTCCTATATGTTTTCCAGATGAACGTCTTGCATTTGTGAAATTAATTTTTCTAACCATGTATAAGATTTGGCATTTGTTCCTATTAAAATTTATCCTAATATATTTACTCAATATTCTAGATTGTTGGTCTCTTTCTTAATCTTGACTTAGTCATCCAATATAGTAACTATTCCACTCTACCCTGTCTTATTATGAACATTTGAAAAATATGTCATCGATGTCTTCATTGATATCACTGTCAAAAATATTAAGGAGCATATCAGTATAGGTCCACAGGGTATTCCAATAGATACTTCTCTTCATGTTAATATTGACCCATTAATGACTATTCCAGCATATCTAAATCCCCCAAATTAAACTGTCTCTTGATCTTTTCTATCATACCCAAGAAGATAAATATCATGCTCATGAGAGACTTCTTTAAATGTTTTTCAAAAATCAAAATATACTATATCTCTAGCATTTTCCTAGCCCAGAGCCATCAGATATACAGATCACATATCAAATGTAGCCCACAAAACTCCAGAGTATGGCCTATACCAAATTAAAATGTAGTTCCTATATGATTTAATGTGTTGATATATTAATAAAAAACAATATTATATAAATATGTGTAGTTTTATGAGTCAATATGTGGTCTGTAGAAAAAGCCAGAAAGATCTATAAGAATTGATACAGAGTGAAATAAGAAGAACCAGGAGAATACTGTACACAGTAAAGCAAAATATTGTGAAATGATCAACTGTGATAGATATACCTACTATCAGCAATCCAATGATCTAGGACAATTCTGAGGGACTAATGAAAAAGAATGCTATCTACCTCCAGAGAAAGAACTGCTGGGGTTGGAATGCAGATCAAAGCACACAATTTTTCACTTTAGTCTATTTGGGGATTTATTGGGAAGTATTGGTTTTATATTATATTTTTCTTACAAAAATAAACTGATTGAATTGAATTGAATAGAATTGAAAAATATTGAAATGTGTTTTACATGATAACACATGAATTACTCAGGTCAAATTGCTTGCCAGCTCCAAGAGGGAAAAGGGAAAGGAGAAAGGGAGATAATTTGTATCATATAACTTTGGGTAAGTTATGTAATATTTTATTATTACATGTAATTGATAAAATATAATATCTTTATGAAATAATTTTTAAAATATGTGCCTTGCAGTAGACTGCTATTGTAATAATCTAGGAAAGAAGGAAGGAAGGAAGGAAGGAAGGAAGGAAGGAAGGAAGGAAGGAAGGAAGGAAGGAAGGAAGGAAGGAAGGAAGGAAGGAAGGAAGGAAGGAAGGAGGGAAGGAGGGAAGGAAGGAAGGAAGGAGGGAAGGAAGGAAGGAAGGAAGGAAGGAAGGAGGAAAGGAAGGAAGGAAGGAAGGAAGGAGGGAAGGAAGGAAGGAAGGAAGGAGGGAAGGAAGGAAGGAAGGAAGGAGGGAAGGAAGGAAGGAAGGAGGGAAGGAGGGAAGGAAGGAAGGAAGGAAGGAAGGAAGGAAGGAAGGAAGGAAGGAAGGAAGGAAGGAAGGAAGGAAGAAAGGAAGGAAGGAAGGAAGGAAGGAAGGAAGGAGGGAAGGAGGGAAGGAAGGAAGGAAGGAAGGAAGGAAGGAAGGAAGGAAGGAAGGAAGGAAGGAAGGAAGGAAGGAAGGAAGGAAGGAAGGAAGGAAGGAAGGAAGGAAGGAAGGAAGGAGGGAAGGAAGGAAGGAAGGAAGGAGGGAAGGAGGGAAGGAAGGAAGGAGGGAAGGAAGGAAGGTAGGAAGAGAGAGAAGGAGAGAGGGAGGGAGGGAGGAAAAGTATGACATGAGCTACTCTTGATAATCCATGCTATTTTTTGTGATCCTCACTTCCTTTTAGACGTGCTTGTTAACCCATTAATATAATATGTTATAGAATTTCCAGGTGACAAAGACAAGTTCATAGGCCTATTGCTTTAAAAACCTACTTTCTTCCTCCTTTTGAAAATTGGGACAGCTATCTCTACTTTGATACTCATATTTTTCTTTAAGATCTTTAAGAAATGATGAACAATAAGTGGCTCAGTAATCACATGAGATATGTAGATCATATGGTACTGATAATTTGAATGTATTTAGGATAATCTGAAGAACTATAGAAGCTTAGTATCCTACTGGCTAGCTCTTCAGGTTTGACTTCATAATTCTTAGTGCAATAGTCATATACGACTTTTCATGATCCCATTTGAGGTTTTAAACAAGACAAAGTAACTTGCCCAGAGTTTTTAAAGCTGGATTTAAACTCAGGAATATGAATCTTCCTAATTCCAGGCACAGCACTCTATCCAATGTATCACCTAGTTGCCCCAAAAATTGTAAAATGAGAGTTGCTATTGATCAACTCCAACATCCCTTTTCTTCTAGCTTTAAATCTATGATTTTATGAAGCTGCATTTTGGGATCTTCTCTATGTAATAGTGGTTACCACCTCAGGCATAGCAGGAATGGACTTAAAAGCTGCTAATTTCCACCTTATCCTGTATGGTTACAATATGCATATCTGGGTCTCTCAAGTGAGTCATTTCCAGTCCCTTATAATCTAACCTGAGCAATAACAGCTGGCCCATGATGTTAAAATAGGAAGTTAGATGTTCTCTTACTTCCTTATTTATTTTCAAGTGCAAAGATTATTCTCCTTGGCAGGGAAAAAAAGGAATAAAAATAAGAGACCTTGAGAGGAACAAGTTTCTCTCTCATCCATTATCATTGTACCACACATCCTGAACACAATCCTATCCCTTCCTTGATCTGTCTCAAACAATATAGCTTACAAATGCTCTTTTTGAAGTCAGTGATAAATAGAAAAGTACTGAAACAATCAAAATACCTATGTTATTTTTTATTTCAAAGTAATGGAAAGAAAGCAGATACTCATGAATTAAAGAATGACTAAATAAATTGTGGGACCTGAATCTAATAGTATATTACTCTGTGGTAAGAAATTATGATAGTAATGAATAGTGAGAAGCATGAGAAGGTTTATATGAAACTGATCCATGACATATACAATGACAACAATAGTGTAAATGAAAAGAACAACAAAGTAATTGAAACTAAATGCAAAGATATTCAAATGATCAAGTTTGACCCCACAAAGAAAAGATACAAGAAAACAGCTCCTATCAATTCTTTACAAAAGTATGAGGAGAGGGAGACACCTAGGTGGCTCAGTGGATTGAAAGTCAGACCTATAGATGGCAGTTCCTGAGTTCAAATCTGACCTCACACACTTCCCAGCTGTGTAACCCTGGGCAAGTCACTGGACCCCCATTGCCTAGCCCTTCCAACTCTTCTTCCTTGGGACCAGTACATAGTATTGATTTTAAGATAGAAGGTAAAGGGGTTTTTAAGGGTGTATTCTATTGTCTCAAGAGCTGGAGATAAGTTAAATAAGATGAAGATAGAGAAAAGCATTGGTTTATTAATCAAAATATGTCATTTAATCTAAGACTTTTTAGGTTTGCTTTTTCTTGGGGTGAGCAGGTTGCTTGCTCTTTTTTAAAATGCTATATTTATCAAATATGACTCACTGGGAGGTGGAAAGGAAAGAGGTGCCATGGAAAATGTAGGTGATATAAAAATAAAAGGCAAGAAAAAATTTTGAATTTGAAATAGAGAATATAGTCAAAGTCCATGTGAGGGCCTTTTGTGTAAAGAAAATAAGAAAGATGCAAAAGATGAGGAGACAGAATTGACCAAATTCATTTAACAACTGATTGGATATAGGTATAGCCATAGCTAGGAATTAATTAAAGGTACCACAAACTGGTTAAGGCAAGTAACATGAAGTACACCCTCAGCTAAGAGAAGGGGGAGGAGGGGGTTATGAAAAAAATGTTCACCTCAGCCTATCAGCTTAGAGTTTCCCTTTTAAACTAATTGTTCTGTATTGATTTAAGATGTTTTGATGATGCTAAAGGACTACAATTGCAATTAGTACCCTCTAATTTTATCCCCTGGACCAGAACACTAGTTATCCTGACCTAGTTATGGTTTTAGTTATGGGAAACAGAGAAAAATGAATTAAAAATAACTACATGGTTGCATTCCTGGGTAACTGGAAGGACGATTTTCTCAACAGAAATAAGGAAGATTAGAGGCTGGGGAGATTTAGCAAAGATAGTGAGTTCTCAATTGGACATATTGGTTTGAAATGCCAACAGGACATTCAGGAGGAGATCCACTGTGTAATTGGAAATTTAAGATTGGAGTTCAAAATTGATATTGAGGTTAGTTGCATAGATTGATCATAATATTAATATAAATGATAATTGAAATGGAAGGAGCTGATATATAGAAATTCTCATGACAAGTGGATTTATTTTATTTTCTGCTACTTTGTTAAAATTATTGATGTTTCAAGTAATTTTTAGTTGAATATTTAGGTTTATATATATATATATGTATATATGTATATAGCATCATATTTGTCTTCTGCAAAGAGATGGTATTATTATCTCTTTGCCTATTCTGATTCCTTCAATTTCTTTTTCTTTTCTTATTGCTATTATTGCATTTTAATACAACATTAAATGTTATCAGTGATAAAAGGCACCCTTGTTTCATAACTGATCTTATAGAGAAGGCTAAATAATGTTTGCTGATGGTTTTAAATGTACACTTCTTTTTATCCTAAGGAAAAATCCATTTATGCCTATGCTTTCAAACAGTTTTCATAATAATGGGTGTTGTATTTTGTCAAAAGCTTTTCCTGCATCTATTTTTTTATTTTTATTTTTTTTATTTGGTCATTTCCAAACACTATTCATTGGAAACAAAGATCATTTTCTTTTCTTCTCTCCCCTCCCTCCCACCACCTCTCCCATAGCCCATGCGCAATTCCACTGGGTATCACATGTGTTCTTGATTCAAACCCATTTCCATGTTGTTGGTATTTGCACTATATAGTGTTCATTTAGAGTTTCTCCTCAGTCGTATCCTCTTCCCCCCTTTGGTCAAGCAGTTGCTTTTCCTCGGTGTTTTTACTACCATAGTTTATCCTCTGCTTGTGGATAGTGTTTTTTAGATTCCTGCAGATTGTTCAGGGACACTGCATTGCCACTAATGGAGAAGTTCATTACCTTCGATTGTACCACAGTGTATCAGTCTCTGTGTACAATGCTTTCCTGGTTCTGCTCCTTTCACTCTGCATCACTTCCTGGAGGTTGTTCCAGTCTCCATGGAATTCCTCCACTTTATTATTCCTTTTAGCATAATAGTAGTCCATCACCAACATATACCACAATTTGTTCAGCCATTCCCCAATTGAAGGGCATCCCCTCACTTTCCAATTTTTGGCCACCACAAAGAGTGTAGCTATGAATATTCTTGTACAAGTCTTTTTCCTTATTATCTCTTTGGGGTACAAGCCCAGCAGTGCTATGGCTGGATCAAAGGGCAGACAGTCTTTTATTGACCTTTGGGCATAGTTCCAAATTGCCCTCCAGAATGGTTGGATCAATTCACAACTCCACCAGCAATGAATTAGTGTCCCAACTTTGCCACATCCCCTCCAGCATTCACTGCTTTCCTCTGCTGTCATGTTAGCCAATCTGCTAGGTGTGAGGTGATACCTCAGAGTTGTTTTGATTTGCATCTCTCTGATTATAAGAGATTCAGAACACTTTTTCATGTGCTTATTAATAGTTTGGATTTCTTTGTTTGAGAACTGCCTGTTCATGTCCCTTGCCCTTTCTGCATCTATTGGCAAGTGTAATTTTAGTAAATTTTTTATCATATAACTAATTATGTTACCATTTTCTTTATACAAAAATCATCCCTCCACAGTTGGTATAAATGGTGTTTAGTCATAATATATAAATGTTTTGATATATTGTTGTAGTCTCTTGGGTAATATTTTATTTAGTATTTTTGCATCTATATTCATTATTGAAATTGGACTATAATTTTCTTTTCTGTTTTTGCTCCTTATTATTAATTATATTTACTCTTCCTGGTTCAGGTATCAATACTATATTTTTTCATGAAAGGACTTTGGCAGAACTCCTTCTTTATCAACTGTTTAAATAATTTATTTACTATTGTAGTTCATGTTTAAATATTTGATAAAATCATCTATGAATCCATCTGATCTTGATGCTTTTTTCTTAGGAAGTTCATGGCCTTCTTGATTCCTTTTTCTAAAAAAGATGAATGGAACTAACTTGGTATTTTAATTCAACAAGTAAATAATTTTTTTAAATCAAAAGAAATGAAAGGATCTGGGAAGATAACCAAGAGACAATGTACCTAGAAGAAGACCCAGGACAGAAACTTGAGAGGACAATCACAATTCAATCCAATTGTGTAGGGCCCTGTATTTGATCCGAGAATCAAAGATATAAGTAAATAGGCGCTGATCTCAGGAGGTTGATGTTCTGGTTAAGGGAGGGATGCAATATGGACACAAATAAATGTAGTAAAATAATCTGAGGCAAAAGATAGCACTAAAAATTGGTGGGGAAAGCTTAACGGAGAAATATAGTGCCTGAAATGAAGTTTGAAGTATTATGAGGAATCCATTCAGCAAATATTTTTGCGTTTCTATTTCTTGCATAGTTATTTGCTTCATGCCTTTGATATTAAAGAAAAATATAAAATATTCTAAAACCAAAAGGGATTAAGATTTCGACATCAGGTCATAGGATCATACTCAATAACCTTGAACCATACCAAGACCTTGGTACTGAACTGACTAGACTTGACCAGGTGAAAAACTTTGTGCTCAGAGTGGACGGGGTCAGTAGGAGAATGTTGATAACTGCAGTTTATAACTATGGCCGAGGGGCAAAAATTGGAATTAACAATGTGTCAGTAATAGCTAACAATTATAAGGTTCAGATGAAACACTGGTTGATTACCTAGGGGCTGAAACTAAGTGGATCCAAAGTGAGAGAAGGGAAGGGGCAGGCCATGAATGTTTCAAGTGAAATTAGATCCCTACAAGGTTCACTGAATCAAATAATAAAGATGGAGTTGAGTGAAGTCAAATTAACAGGCACTCATTAAGAAGTTACTATCTAAAGCAGCTAGCTAGGTGGCATAGAGCACAAGATCTGGCATCAGGAAGACTCATCTTCATGAGTTCAAATCGATCCTCAAACATTTATTAGCTGTGTGATCCTAGGTAAATCATTTAATCCCATTTGAAGAAAGATGAGGAAGAGGAGTGATAAGAGGAAAAATGCAAAAAAAATACTCAAGGAATTCTCATTATGACAGAGGAGGGATGTAAATAATTATGTAATAAAAGACACATACATTGTAAAAAGAGAGGAATATCTGAAGTAAAGTACTAGCATCTAGGGGTATGAAGAAAAGTTACCTGTAGAAGGTAGATTTTAAGCTGACCCAAGGGATATTAGGAAAAGTAAAGGCAGAGGTGAGGAGAGAGAACATTCCAGGCATGAGAGGCAACAAAAAAACATAGAGATAAAATGTTATTTTTGAAGAATAACTAGAAGGTAAATGTTGAATTGTGGAGGGTGTAGAGAGAAATAAAAATGTAAGCTGACAGGAAAAATACCAGAAAATTTTAAATTTGATCTTGGAGTTTATAGGAAATCACTTCAGTCAAAAAGTAGTAACAAGGTCTATCTATTCTTTAGAAAAATCATGTTGGAAGCTGGATGGGGTATGGATTGAAGTGATATAGACTTGATGCAGGGGTACTAATTAGGAGATCATGGTAAAAATCTACACAATAGGTGAAAAGGGTTTCAATTAAGGTCATGATTGTGAGAAGAGGTGATGTTTATGAAAGAGGTTATGAAGGTAGAAATGATAAAAGTAAGTAAGAGATTTGATAGAAAGAGTGAAAAAGTGAGGATGATACCAAGACCACAAGTCTGAGTAACTGAGAGAATATCAGTTTCTCAATAGAAATAGGGAAGTCTTGAAAAAGAGAGAGTTAGGATGGGACAGAGAAAATGAGTTTTGTTTGTATATGTTGCAGTTGTGATGTCTATAGGACATCAATCATAGGTGTGATAGAGGAATGGTCCAGAGACTTTAAAGGGAAGACCCTGGAAGACATGCAGAGGTTTGTATCCACAGTGTGGGGAATGGTGGAGGAGGTTTGGAATCTTGAGAGAAGAGACATTCCAGGTGGGAGGCAGTTGATCTCTCTATCTTGAGACAGCCAAGGTGACAATCTGATCAGAGATTATCTCCTGAGCCATACCAAATCCCTCATTGATCCTAACCACCATTTCCCAAAAAATACCAAAAATTGTGACAGAACCTAAGAAGAATAAGAACAGCATAAGAAGATCTCACAAAGCTCCTGTGACACCCTGTGTCTGGACATTGGCTCACTGTGACAAGGACCAGAGGTCACCAAACCCTGAGCCTCTTAGAAATCAGGCTGACAAGCCTGGGTCTCTCAAATTTGAGGGGAGGGAGAAAGATAATTTTAGATAGGCAGACTTTCCTTACCCTCTTTCCTATAAACTCCAACCTGCAGACATCTTGTTAATCTTACCCCTAACTACCATTTGTTAGAATAAAGCTGTCAGTTATCCTAAATTGACTTCCTTGTCATATTAAAGGGGGGGAGAGCTGATTTCTCTCTCTTTCCCCAAGGGAAAAGGTTCACCCATTAAATCAGTTATTAGAGAGGAGTAAAGGTAGGGTTAGTGGGGAGACATATTTGAAGAAGACTGAAGGGGGGATTCCATCTCTTCCTCCTACTTTCTGGGATCATCTACTCTTTCTCCATTATATTCAAACCAACCCTCTAATACATAGGAAATGAAGAGATCACCATCAAGATAGTAAGATAATATAAAATAAAAAGAGAAGGTCCAGGATATAGCCCCAATTAATAAGGATATGGATGAAAAACCAGCAAAGAAGACTAAGAAAGAGTAATTAGAAAGGAGAGCCTGGAGAGAAAAGTGTCTTAAAACCCAAAGTGGGGAAACACATAGGAAGAGAAGGTAGTGAACAGGTTAAATATTACAGATAAAACAAGAAAAACGAGGATTAAGAAAGGGCCATTTGATTTTACAATTAAGAGTTCATAAGCAATTTTAGAAGGAATAATTTCAATCATATGAAGGCAAGATTGAAGAAAGTTTAGAAAAAAGTAAAAGGAAAGTAGATCCACGTATATTTGGATTTCTTGAAGTGGGAGAAATAGAATCATTACAAGGGTGGGTATGATCAAGTTAACATTTTCTTAGGATGAAAGATGTCTTGTGGGTGTGTTTATAGACAGAAAGGAAAAAAAACAGCAAAGAGGGAAGGGGAGAGACAGTCATAGCAAAATGAGAGAGAGACACAGAGAGACAGAGAGAGAGACAGAGACAGAGAGACTTCCTCCAAGGAAGACTGAGAATAAAGGGCATATGAAGAGAGAGGAATTGATCTTGGGAAGGTGAAAGGCTACTTCTTCATTGGAACTTCAATCATAGAGTAAAAAACATAGAGATAGTGCAAGGTATCAGTGTGATGAGAGGAGAGGGGTGAGGTCAGATAATTCACAGAGAATGGCTTCAATTTTTCAATGAAATATGAGGTGAAGTTTTCAGTTGAGAGTAAGTGATGAGATGCCAGAGGCTTAAGAAGAGATGAAAAGGTTTGGTATGGTTGCTACAAAGTGATATAGGATAGAAAATTAATTATTGTCAGTAATCAGTAGTCATGTGGTGGGATGGGAGGGGAATGTTCCTTTAGGTCTATTTAGTAGCACAAGATTAGCAACAAAGGAAAAAGATGATGGAAGTGATCCAAGATTAGGTTTTGGAAAAATGTTGGAATCAGCAATGGGTCAGGGATGGGAGTACAAGTGATTAACAAATAGAAGATAGAGTTGAGTTGGCATACCAAAGGGTCAAGTTAGGGAAGAGAGGAGAATGCCATCAACATCATGAATAGGGAGTGATAATATAATATTGTACTAATGACAACAACAGTAACTAAACCTAGTTATATACATGGAGTCTTGCAGTGAAATACAGCTATTTAATATGGTGGTCCTGTCCCTAGCATGGGTGATTTGTCCTGCACTTCTTGAAAAGTTTCTTAATGTCTTAATGGTTTACCTATAACGTTCTTATTTTGGGAGTCTTCTGAATAGGGAAGGAAGCAGTTGCCTAAATTTAACAGAGCTTAGGGACCTTCTCTGTTTTATACTCAAGGCAAAACACTTTCACGGTGAGTTAAGACTGACATTCATTAGTATGTTAGTCAGATCTAATAGATAAGAGACAAAGTCAGAGACTCAGTTGGTCTAACTAGGGGGCTTAATTGAGAAATATAAGAGGTATAGTGAAAAAAGCACTAAACTTTGAGTCTAGTGTCCTGAGGTAAAGTCCTGTCTCAGATAGTTAGTAGCTGTTTGACTCTGGCCTAACCATTCTTAGCATCAATTCAGGGGCAGCTAGGTGGTGCAGTGAATAGAGTGCTGGTCCTAGAGTCCCAATTGGGTCCAGGAAGACCCAATTTCATGAGTTCAAATCTATCCTCAGACTCTCACTACCTGTTTTTTGACCCAAAACAAGTCACATTTGCCTCAGTTCCTCATCTGAGTTTGATAAGAAAATGGCAAACCATTCCAGTATCTTTGTGGGTAAAAAAAAAACCCAAATGGGGACAGGAAAATCTAGACATGACTTAAAAATGAATGTCTTAGTTTCCTTATCTGTAAAACAGAAATAATAGCACCTTCCTCACAGATAACATGTGCAAAGTACTTTGGAAACCTTAGAGTTCTATATAAATACCTGACTACTATATGATCTGAGAATATTAAGAGCTCAGGAGATTTATTTTTTACTTAGGTAGATGAAGAAAGCTGGAGCCTCAAACAAATGCACTAATCTAGGATAAGAAGACTTCAAGTGCCTTTGACTACATCAATCATAATTAGGTTCAATAAGGCTAAGCACAGTTGCTGGTAGAATTCTTTAAGACAGTGATGGTGAACCTATGGCATGGGTGCCAAAGATGGTACATGGCTGCCTGTCCCCCTAACCCCCTCCCAAGAGTTCATTATTAGAAAGGTAGAAGAACCCTGGTAGAGCTGCTCCCCTTACCCTCTCCACCACACTTGATGACATTTTTTTTCACATTGCCTGTCCTTCTGCCTAGCTGCCAATGGGGAGTACACAGAGGGAAGGTGGATAGTTCACAGGTGGCAGAGGTGGAGGGGAGCAGAGCACTTTGTTCAGTCCCCTCCCCCTTTCTACACTCCCTGAAGGAAGTCCTCATGTCACCTGATCCTCTGCCCAGCAACCCAATGGGAATACTTTCTCCCTCCCTTATATGGGGTAAGGAGGGGGTGGAGCATGACCAGCACTCCATGGGGTGGGGTGGGGCATAGCACAATGGTCTGGGGTCATGACATTCAGTCTCTGGCTCTCCTGCTCTAAAAGGTTTGCCATCATTGCCTTGAGAGGCAGAGGCAGAACTCATGGTTATTCATCAGCCACTTACATGGTTCCCTCTCCTTCTCTGGAGAAGAGTGCCTCATCTTACTAGCCTCTGTCATAAAGACTTTGTTATATGCTTAATAAATTTTAAAGGGGGAAATTCTTACAACCCTAAATTTTCTTTCTTTTGTTTTTTTTTTTTGCAATTCTTGGAATTATAAGATTTAGATAGGTTATAAGAAATAAGAAATATTCAAAAATACCTCCCAGGTACATGGTGGTTGTTTCAACTTTTTCAGTTATAGAATATTTTAAGACAATTAATTTTATTTACCCTTCATTTTCCTAATTTCCTTTTTTCATCATTTGCTGATATTCTACCTCCTTGAGCTTTTCTTTTAATTTTTGTTTCTTTCTTTTAATAACTAAAAATGAGCTTCTTACAATATACCCTTATGTTAATAGATGGACTGGAAGTTCATTTTGTCACTTTTGTTGAAGAAACATTTACAATCTGCAGAGATCCCAAGGAAGGAACTTGTGTCTTGTTTACTTGCCATTTGCTTAGCTGGTACTCTTCTAATGGACTCCAGAATGTTTTTAAGAAATTACCTTTGAAAAACTGTGGGAGTTGAAACACAGAAGAAAAACAACTCTTGATTATATGGGTCCAGGAGGAAATGATTGGGGACATAGACTCAGTGATCACCCTAGTACAAGATCAACAACATGGAAATAGCTTCTGATCAAGGACATATGCAAAACCCAGTGGAATTGCATGTTGGCTATGGGCAGAGGTGGAGCAGGTGAGGGAAAGAATATAATTGTTGTAACCAAGGAATAAAGTTCTAAATTGACTAATTAAATAAACTTTTCAAAAAAAATTACCTTTACTGTGTAGTGTTAAATTTTCCTCTTCATGAATAGAGCATGGAAATGAGACCAGTTTTGGGTCATGCGATCAGTGGAATATACAAACAATCTGACCATCTGCTGAGAAGGTCATTTTAGTAAGGAAAATATAATTATCAATAAATTTATTCATAATAAAAATAGCATTCATGTGGCAACTTAAAGTATATGAATATCACTTTACAATTTATTTCATCTCATTATTATTATTATTATATTTATTATTATATTATATCATTTTATTCTCACATCAGCTCTGGGTGGTAGATCTTATTATTAACTACATTTTACAGAGGAGGAAAGTGAGGTAGAGGGAGATTAACCAACTTGTCCTAGGGCATCCAACTAGTAAATATTTAAGGTTTAATCTGAACTCAAGACCTCCTGATTCTAAATCCATCACACCATTTAGTTGCCTTTCTAATGCTCTTAAATCATATACTTGCTCCTAAAGTACTTTGATACTTTGATTTTGTCATTGTAAATGTCACTTCTACTAATGTAAATATCAATATAATCTTACCTAATCATCTTATGTAAATTCTTGCCCCTCCCTAAATTTTTTAATCTCTGCAGAGAGAGAGAGAGAGAGAGAGAGAGAGAGAAGTAAACACATTTAGGTCTATGGGAGTATGTGTATCATTTTTGCATACTGATATAAATATGTATTAATATTGGCATGCATCTCCTCCAATAGAATGTAATTTTCTTGAGAGCAGAGACCATTACATTTTTCTGTATTTGAATTTTCAGTGCTTAACACAGAATCTGGCACTTAGTAGGACTTAATGTCTTTTGGCTGATCCATTTGTTCTGCCTAGAACACAAGTCACTGGAAGCTACTCTCTGAATCATTTAATGTCTTATGAGTTACTGTATTATTCACTACATTTATTTCAAATGGACATTTATTTTAATAAAAGATCTTAATAAAAGATAAAACCTTGGGCCTTGCTCCAGGAATAGTAATGCCTGAATTTGGATGCTAATTCCTGTATGTAGCTTTTTCCGGTTGTTATTATTCTCTCCTTCAAAAATTTATCTTGCCTTTATTTATCCGTACATATGATCCAATCTAAGTTCTATGAAGGTGGGAGCTGTCTGTCATTTTTGTTTGGTACATCAGGGGTCCAACACAGTTCCTTTCATAAATAAATGAATGAACATATTTTAAAATTATCTATTAATAGCTTCTTATGTGCAAGGTGCAGGAATAAGGGCTGAATAAGTAAATGGAAAAGCAAGATAGTCCCTGCTCTCAAGAAACTCCTACGGTTTAGCTGCAATGCAAATGGAAAGGTCCAGTAATCTTTAGCTAGTGGTGCTCAATAAAACTGGTAGTAATACATCTTTCTTACTGTCATCTTCATTAATAAAACCATATTCTTTTTGATGTTGAATCTTTTGACAATGCCAAGGATTCTGGGTGGTGATAACTTTAAATTCCATGTCTTCAGTTGCCATGGATACTGAGGAGACAGGGGCTATATAGTGAAAGCTACCAGTAAAATCTCCACCAAAGGTTTCTTCTTTCAATGACAGTTGTGGATGTCAGGCTGGAAGAAGGGATGGTAGTACAGAATCTGCTGGTGAGATGTAGGGACTCTTGTTCTTACATGCCTTTCAGGGGCATCTTATTATGGGTTGGTGGTAGTGCTGGCAGGGTCAGAAGAATCCTTCTCAACAAGGGTTGATGAAGGCTACAGAAGGGGTTGACCACTCAATGAAGCACTGAAAAGGGTCGAGGATTCTACAAGTCAAATGCATGTAAATCATACATTACAAGCATAGAGGACAGCTTTACAAAGGAATGGAGAAAAGAAATGAGATATTAAGTTTGGGAATTATCAAGCAGTTCAATTTGTCTAGAATATAAAGTGAATGAAGGAAAACAATATGACATGTCCAAAAAGTCAAGCAGAAGCCAAAATATAGAGTCAGATATGAAATGGAAGTTTTCTGTTTTACCACAAATGGAATGAGGAATCACTGATGATTTTTCATCCAATTGGGGACTTGTTCAGATCTGTGCTTTGGAAAATATATATTTAGGTAGTTTATGAAGGATATAATGAAGAAGGGAAAAACTGGAAGCAAGAGACCAATGAGAGTTTACTACAATAGTTCAAATGAAGGCAGAGTGAGATATCTGAAGAGTATAAATTAGATAGTTACTGTGAAGAATAATAAAAAGGTTAATATGGATGTACCATAGAGTTTGAAGGCATAGGGAGAAATGCAGCAGTAATGTGTGCAAAGACTTTGAGACCAAGTTTTGAAGAGTGTTGAATGTCAAAGAAGTGTATATATATATATATATATATATATATATGTATATATATGTGTGTGTTTGTGTGTGTGTGTGTGTGTGTGTGTGTACACATACATATATTTGATTCTAGAGGTAATTAGAAACCCATGAAGTCTACTCAGCAAGAGGTAGCACAGGTAAACATAAGAGTCAAGAAAATCACTCTGACGGCTTTGATGAGGATGCGTTGGCAAAGGGGGAATTGAGATAGGGAGATCAATCAGAAGGCCATTACAATAGTCTAGGTAAGAAGTGATAATGGCCTAAACCATGTGGTATCCATGGGAATGGAGAGAAAAGGGTGGATGTGAGGGAAGGTGGGAAAAAAGAATTGTCAAGATTTGACAATTTAGTTAGATGTATCAGGTGATAATGAGGAGTTAATCATTTCTCCAAAACCAGCACAACTAAAAGGATTTGATATATTTGACAGTACAAGGGAGTCTTCAAGAGGGGTTGATTGTGGAGGAAAGAAAATGAGTTCTGATTCTGAAAAATTGAATCTGAGATACATATCACACATTCAGTCAAAAATGTCTGATTGACATTTTGTGATGAAAACTTGCATTTCAGGAGATCTTAGAAAGCAGGATTTGGGAAGAGAGATGATAATTTTGTCTGTTTTTTATAGCAGGTCTTGGTTTAATTTTTATTTGGATATTTTATATTTCATTTTGTTTTAATTTTGTCTTATTTCCTTTAATTTTTACATATTGAGATATATTAATATTTGGATTTTCTATTCTCTAATTACATGCTCAGTTAGTTGCATTTTTCTATATTGTAAATATGTTTTCTGAAAAATGTTTTTCCTCTGCTTTAGCCACATCTCTGAAATTTTAACATGTCTTATTGTTGATATTACTACAGAAGTAGTATGGCATTCCCATCTTCATTGTTCAAGATGGCATCACAGCTTCCTTGTAGGCTAATCTCTAATTCCATGCATTATATATTTATTTTATTATAATATGGCCTACAAATGATGTAGTTAATATGTCTGCCTTTCTTTTTATCTCCTTCTATCTCAGTATTTAATCAATTTTGTATCAGTTCTATGGGAAACATACTGAAATGGACCTTTGATTTTCTCCGGTTTTTAGTTCCTTTCAGTGATGCAAATCACAAACTAATTGCTAACTTTTAAATATATCTTTAAAGTTTTCAAAGAAATTTTACATACTATTATTCCTAGGGATAAGTGCTATTATTATATCCTTATTTTGCCGAACAAGAAATGGAGTTAAAGCTAAAGTGATCTGCCCATGGTTGCAGTTTAAAAGTGTTTAGGCAGGTTTGAGATCTCAAATCTTCTTAACTTCACTTACAATGTTCTATACATTTCCATACCTAAATGTCTGTAAAAAATGCTAAGAAATATGTGTATTCTTCCATGTCTCTATGCAGAAAATACTATGAGTCTTTCAAATTTGATTTTTTTTTAAATGTGATGCTCAGACAATGTAGATTCTCTGGGAAACAGTAGTTTTGTCTTCTCCTTGTTCATCTGTTAGTGCAATCATAAATCTTTCTCATTCTTTTATGGAGACTTCAAGCACAACTCTTGGGAGCAGGGTCATGATCCCTTTACTTTCCATGCAAAATTATGGATGCATAGGACTTTCATTCAAAGAAGTGGGGATGGGTTCCCTAAAAGAGCCCAATATTTTCTTTACTATTTTTGTTTGTCTTAAAACCATTTGTAAACATGTTGTTTTTAATTGCCCATTCTCTTGATTACTTTATTGTCTTTTTTTTTGAGAACTCCATTTCCACTAGAATTTCTATTTCTATTTCTATTCTTTTTTAATTTTGCCATGTCTCTTTTGAATCATTCTGAACTTTCTTGCTCTTGATCTATTTTTTTTTTCAGGAGGACCCAGAGAAGTTATATTAGGGGTTTTCACATTGCCTTCCATCAAAACATATATTTTCATTTTTTGTTGGGGAGGAAATTGTAATTCCTGGTCTTTCAGTTCATTTCCCTTTATCATCAGTTTTTTACTATTTTTTAAATTTTAATAACAAATTTCCACTTAAGTTTTCCAAAGTTATATGACCCAAATTATCCCTCTCTCTTCTTCCTTCCCCTTTCCAAAGTTGGCAAACAAATCAATCTGAGATATACATGCATTATCAAGGAAAACATTTCCATATTATTCATTTTGTAAGTAAATAATCTTATAAAACCAAAATCCAAAAACATATGCCCTTCAAAAAGTAATAAATCATATGTTTTCATTTGCATTCCAACTCCAAGGTTTTTTTTTTCCTCTACCTGTGTATAGCATTCTTTTTCAGAAGTTTCTCAGAATTGTCCTGCATCTTTGTATTGCTGTTAGTAGCAAAGTCTATCACATTTGATCATTCCACACTATTATTTTTACTGCATTCAATAGTTTCCTGGTTATGTTTATTTTGTTCTACATCAGTTCATATAGGTCTTTCCAGCTCTTTTTGAAGTCATTCTGTTCATCATTCCTTAAGGCACAATAGTATTCCATCATTACCATATACCACAATTTGTTCAACCATTCCCCAGTTGAAGGACATCCCTTTAGTTTCCAATTCTTTGCCATCACAAAAAGAGCAACTAAATATTTGCATACAAACAGCTGCTTTCCCATTCTTTTTTATTTCTTTAGGAAATAGACCTAATAGTGGTATTACTGGATCAAAGGATATGCATTCTTTTATAGCCTTTTGGGCTTAATTCCAAATTTCCCATCAGCAATGTATTAGTGTCCCAATTTGCAACATTCCCTCCAACATTTATCATTTTCCTTCACTGTCATATTGGCTAATCTGATAGGTGTAAAGTGGTACTTCAGAGTTGTTTCAATTTGAATTTCTTTAATAAAGAGTCATTTAAAGCATATTTTCATATTATTATTGATAGGTTTTATTTTTCATTTGAAAACTGTTTATTCATAACCATTGACCATTTATCAATTGGGGAATGATTTAGATTCTTATAAATTTGACTTAGTTCTTATATATTTGACAAATAAGACTTTTATGAGAGAAATTTCTTATAAAAATATTTTTCCCAGTTTATGGTTTCCCTTCTAATCTTAGTTGAATTGGATTTATTTGTATAAAACCTTTTAAATTTAACATTATCAAAATTAATCATTTTATATGTTGTAATGTTCTCTATCTCCTGTTTGGTAATAAATTCTTCCCTTATCCATATATTCCTTTAATTTAATTATAATAGGACCCTTTATTTTTAAATCATATACTTATTTTCACCTTATCTTGGTATAGGGTGTGAGATATTGATCTAAATATAATTTTTGCCATATTGTTTACTAATTTTCACAGCAGTTTTTATCAAATACTGAGTTCTTATCCCCCAAACTGGAATATTTGAGTTTATTAATCACTAGATTTCTGAGGTCATTTACCCCTAATCTAATCCATTGATCCACCCTACTATTTATTGGCCAGTACCAGATTGTTTTGATGATGACTGCTCTATAGTACAGTGTATGATAGTAGATAATATATAGTGTAGTTTAAGAACTGCTAGGTCATTATTCTTCCCATTTGTTTTCATGAGTTTCCTGGATATTTTTTACCTTTTGTTCTTCCAAATGAATTTTGTTATTATTTTTCTAGTTCTGTACAATAGATTTTTTGGTAATTTGATTGATATGGCACAGAATAAGTAAATTAACTTAGGTAGAATTGTCATTGTTATCATATTAGCTCAGTCTTTAAAGTAAAAAACAATGTTTTTCCGATTGTTTAGATCTAATTTTATTTGTGTGAAAAGTATTTTCTAATTATGTTCATATAATTCTTGCATTTGTCTTGGCAAATAGACTCCCAAATATTTTATATTGCCTAGAAAAATTTGTAAATAAGAGTTTCTCTTTCCAACTCTCATTGCTGAGCTTTGTTGAAAATATATAGAAATGCTTATGACTTAGGTAAATTTATTTTGTTTCCTGAAAATTTGCTAAAGTTATTAATTATTTAAACTCATTTTTAGTTGATTTTCTAAGATCCTCTAATTTACCATCATATCATCCTCAAAGGGTGATAGGTTAGTTTCCTTATTGCCTACTCTAATTCCTTCCATTTCTTTTTATTTCTCTAATTGCTAAACCTAGTATTCCTAGTACAATATTAAATAATAGTGGTGATAATGACCCAGTTTTACTTCACTCCTGATCTTATTGGGAAACTTCTAACTTATCCCCATTGCAGATGAAATTTGCTGATGGTTTTAGAGAAATACTATTAATCATGTTAAGGAAAGGTCCTTTTAGTCTTATACTTTCTAGTGTTTTTCATAGGGATGGATATTGTATTTTGACAAAGACTTTTTTTCTGCACCAATTGAGATAATCATGTGATTTCTGTTTTTCTGATTATTTATATGGTCAATTACGCTGATGGTTTTCCTAATATTGAACCAGCCTTAAATTCCTGTTATAAATACCACCCAATCATAGTAAATATTCTTTGTTATATATTGCTGCAGTTTCTATTTTTAGTAAATTATTTAAGATTTGTGCATCAATGTTCATTTCTTTATCTGTTTTTGGTCTTCCTAGCTTAGGCATCAGCACTTTATTTGTATCAAAGAAAGGATCTGATAGAAATTTGCCTTTGCTTGTTTTGCCAAATAGTTTATATAGTATTAGGACTAATTGTTGTTTAAATGTTCGATAGAATTCATTTGTGAATCCATCTGGCTCTGGGGATTTT
Source organism: Monodelphis domestica (assembly GCF_027887165.1). Taxonomy (NCBI): domain Eukaryota; kingdom Metazoa; phylum Chordata; class Mammalia; order Didelphimorphia; family Didelphidae; genus Monodelphis; species Monodelphis domestica. Next base: position 205,606,470 of record NC_077233.1, on the reverse strand, counting down.
TTATGAGAGAGTTAATTGATGGCTTTTCCAATTTCTTTTTCTGAGGTGGGATTATTTAAGTATTCTGTTTCCTCTTTTATTAATCTAGGCAATTTACACTTGTGTAAGTATTCATCTATTTAATCTAGATTATCAAACTTATTGTCACATAATTGGGCAAAATAACTATTAATGATTGGTTTTATTTCCTCTTTATTAGAGGTGAAATTACCCTTTTAATTTTAATACTGTTAATTTGATTCTCTTCTTTTTTAACCAAATAACCAATATTCTATTTATTTACTTTTTTATAGAACAAATTTATAGTCTTATTTATTAGTTCAATATTTCTCTTACTTTCAACTTTATTAATTTCTCTTAATTTTTTAGGATTTCCAATTTAGTCTTTAATTACAGATTTTTTATTTGTTCTTTTTCTAACTTTTTTAGTTGCCTGCACAATTCATTTATCTGCTTTTTCTCTATTTTATTGACATAAGCATTGAAGGATATAAATTTTCCCATGAGTACTACTTTGACTATATCCTATAAATTTTAATATGTGTCCTCATTGTCATCCTCTTCAATGAAATCAGTGATTGTTTCCATTATATTTTTCTTTGACTCACCCATTTTGAAGAATTAGATTATTTTGGTTCCAATTAATTTTTAATTTTACTTCCCATAAATCCTTAACATTTTTATTGCATTATGATCTGGAAAAGTTGCATTTATTTCTTTTTCTGCATTTGGTTGTTTTTATGCCCTAGTACATGGTCAATTTTTGTATGTGGACCATGTGCTAATCAAAAGAAGGTATATTCCTGTTTATCCCAACTTAATTTTCTCTAGATATATATTAAATGTAACTTTTCTAAAATTTTTTTCACTTCTTTCTTATTCAGTTTTGGGTTAGATTTATCTAATTCTGATAGTGGAAAGTTGAGTTCTCTACAACTATAATTTTACCCTATTTCTTCCTTTAGTTTCTTCTTTCAAAATCTGGATACTGTGACAAGGAAATCACTTTAAAAGACTGATATATATTAATTTAAGGTCGCCAAGGAATTCAGCTATGTAATTCCTTAATGAAAACTCAAGTCAGCAGTCAACCTTTTATGGAGTTTAATTACAAACAGGAGGAAGAAAGGTATTAGAGAGAGAGAGAGAGAGAGAGAGAGAGAGAGAGAGAGAGAGAGAGGGAAGGAGGGAGAGAGAGAGAGAGAGAGAGAGAGAGAGAGAGAGAGAGAGAGAGAGAGAGAGGGAAGGAGGGAGAGAGAGAGAGAGAGAGAGAGAGAGAAAGGGGAGAGAAGGGAATAGGGCTTAAATACCCCCTCTGTTTAGGCTGGGCCAACAGGCCCAAGCCCTTAGATAGCTGAGGCAAAGAAAAGAGATCAGTCCCTATCACTCATGTGACCAAAATGGAGAAACAGTCTCAGTGGCCTCCACCTCCAGCCTCCTTCAGAGCAAAACTTCTCAGAGCACAACCTCTCAAAGCAAAACCTCTCCCTCCTCCTAGTCCTCAGACCCTGCTATCTTTTAGGAACCCATCCAAGTTCCTTCCCCTCAGTTCTCACATCTACCAATCACTGTCCATGTCTTCCCTGTGCCAATGGTGGCTCTAGCTTAACCCAGGACCGCCCAGAGGTCTGTGGCTTTGCACATGTCTGTTGAAGGTCATATTCTCAAATAATTAAATCTTGATCCTTTGCTACAGCCCTTCCTAAATCCTGTTAGGACTGAGTAGGGTGGAGATTGTAAGTTCCAAGACCTGGTTCTGTCATTCCAAGTATCTCTATTGTATCAATTCTAAAATCAATCATGACTCAAAGAACTTCCTCTTCTATGCTTAAGCATAGGTCAAAGCCCTTTCCATTGTTCAGCAAAAGGTTTCTGTCCTAAAGTAATCTTAAGTAGGGAGGAGAAGGATCCTTCTCCCATGCCAAGGGGGTTCACATTCCAATAGACTATCAGTAGGAAATTTTTCAAGTATGAAATTTCCCAATGGTGAAATTTCCAACATTTATAAATCTAAGAAATTTTAAGGTTTACAATATTTTAACATTTGGTGCACATATATTAAATACCGATATTACTTCACTGTCTATACTATCTTTATCAAGATGTAATTGCCTTCCTTATCTATTTTAATCAATTCTATTTTTGCTTTATCTTTATCTGATATCATGATTGCTGCTCCTACTTCATTTCAGTTGAAGCCCAATAGATTCTTCTCTAGTCTTCTACCTTTATTCTGTGTTTGTCTACCTGCCTAAAATATGTTACTTGCAAACAACATATGGTAGTAATCTTGTTTTTAATCCACTCTGTTATCCACTTCGTTTTTTATGGGTGAGTTCATTGCATTTACATTCACAGTTATGATTAATATGTATATATATATATATTCCCCTCTATCTTATTTTCTCTTTTAATCCTGCCCTTTCTTATTTCACTCTTTCCCTCCCTCCCAGTGTTTTGTTTTTAATCACTACCTCCATTCCCCTCCCTTATATTACACCCCTCCCCATCACTTCCTTTCTTATTTGCCTTCTATTTCTCTGTAGTGTAAGATAAGAATCTATACTCTAGGAATCTGGCTGTTTGTCCTTCTCTGAACCAATTCCAATGAGAGTAAGGTTTACATATTTACATATTACATCACCACCTTCATCCTCCCCTCCACTGTAATAAATTTCCTCCCATGCCTTTTTATGTGATATAAAGTACCCCATTTTACTTCTCTCTTTCCATTTCTTCCATTTTCAATCCAAAGTTTTTTTAAATAACACCTAAAAAGCTTACTACCACATCTTCTGTCTATGTATAATTCTTCTAATTATTATGATAGTGATAAAAATTTTTAGGAGTTATAAAGATCATTTTTGAACATAAACAATTTAATCTTATTGAGGCCCTTCAATATTTTTTCTTTCTTATTTACCTTTTCATGCTTCTCCTGAATTTTGTATTTAGATAATAAATTTTATGTTTAAGTCTGATCTTTTTTTTCAGGAATGCTTAAAAATCTTTCATTTTATTAAATGACTATATTTTCTCTTGAACTAATACAATGAGTTTTGATGGATAGATGATTCTTGGTTGTAAACCAAGTTCTCTTATCTTCCAGAATATCATATTCCAAGCTTTCTGATCTTTAAATATGGAAGCTGTCAGATTCTTTGTAATCTTGGCTGGGGCTCTTTAATATTTGAATTGTTTCTTTCTGGTTGCTTTTATTTTCTCCTTGGTCTGGGAGCTCTTGAACTTGTCCATAATATTCCTGGGAATTTTTGTTTCAGGATTTATTGCAGTAGTATGGATTGTGAATTCTTTCCATTTCTATTTTACCCCCCTTGTTTGTTCAAGAATATCAGGGCACTTTTCATCAACAATTTCTAGTTATGTGACATCTAGGCTTTTTTTTTCATCATGACTTTTAGGTAGTCCAATAATTCTTAAATTGCTTATCCTAGATCTATTTTCTGGGTCAGTTTTTTTTAAACAAGACATTTCATATTTTCTTCTATTTTGCATGCTTTTGACTTTGTTTTATTGTTTGCTGATGTCTCGTGAAGTCATTGGCTTCTGTTTGCCTAATTCTAATTTTTTTTAAATGAATTTCTTCCATGATCTTTTGATCTTTCTTTTCCCATTGATTCAGGGCCTGGGACTTCAAGGGATGATTGTGTTGGTATAGGCAGGGTCCCAGGATCCAGAATTTTGCTTATACCTGGATCAGAACCTGGTACAGTAGGTAGGAGGTGGTTGACCATCACTCATCTATGTGCAGTTTTGCTTCTGGTTCTCCCTTATTCCTTGAAAACTGACTCTTTGCCTACTTTTCAAGTTGTATTCAACAAGAGAGCCCCCTCATTCCATCTTGCTGTTGGTTTCTGACTCCTATCATTTTGAGATGCTTTTTAAGGAATTATTTAGAAGGATTGTCAGAGCAATTTTAGCTATTGCTGCTACTAAGCCACCATATTGGCTCCACTCCTCCCCTTTTATATACCCTCTGCTAGATGTTTTGCTTGCAAACTTAATTTATCCAAAAACTTTATTTGTTGACATTTATTGCATTTTTCCATTATCTTATGATAAAAGTGATATTCTATTAGGAATTTATACTCTTTACTCCCTGATATTCTATCTTAACATTTTGCCTAGACCAGGGATGTCAAACTGAAATAGAAAAGGAGACCACAAATCTATACCTAAAGATTTCTGCAAGTACCATATTGCTTTGGTTTTAAGTTTTATTATCTATTTACTTTATTACATTATCATTTCATTCTATTATTTATTTTATTTTGTAAAATATTTTCCAATTACCATATAAATATGATTTGGGCCACTTGTGTTTTCTCAGCCATATTTTTGACACCTCTGGTCTAGGTAATTTCAGAGACCTCCTGAAGTTAAGGATTAGGATCTTTGGAGAGCATTTCTAGGTGGCTCCCTTAAATGTGGAAGTAACACAAAGAGAGACTCCTATAACTGAGTTTATTCTCTGTCCCATTTTCCTCCCTGCACAGATCTACTTCATGCTGTTGGGTATATTTCTGACCCACTATTGTTTACCTTAGCTAAGCAAAGGTGTAGATTAGTTCAGTTCTCTCAATGCTTCCATTAGGGAGAGAGGGAAAGGACATTAAACTGTTTACATCCTAGGGACATGTAAAAGTTATCTCAATTAAGATTTTAAACCAAAGCTCATGCATCTGGTTGTGAAAGGAGGAAGGTAAAGATAGAAATAAGGTTGGCAATATAAATTCCTTCCTCAGGTTCAGAATTTTATTTCAGAAAAAAAAGAAACAAGAAAAATTTATTTTTATTTATGTACTTAATGTGGATATGATTCTCATTATCTTGTCTTTATGCTATAATTTTAAAAATTATTTAACTTGAGCATTATATGCTAATTAGAGATGCCAGGTTGGGAAGATATGCTGTGATCTGACTTCACTACCTTCCTTCACATAACTCTCCTCTTTTTTGCATTTTATTTTTTTGTTTTAAGAAAAGGTAAATAAAATACTGCATAAAATCAAAGTCTTAAAAGGAAACTTAAGTCCCTGATCCCATACCACTACCCAATGAGACAGTGCTTCACTCTCATCGTGTGTCATATAGTGGATAAAGGGATCTCTAACTTGTAGTCAGAAAACCTTCAATTCAAATCCTGCCCAAAATATTTTTAATATTAATGGGATACACACTTGTCAGAGTTTGAGCTATATAATGTTAAAATGGGTGGTTGTAATGTGATCCTAAGAGCTAGAGGTAGAATCTATCCTTTTAGTCCCCAATTTTCTAGTGTAAGTACCCTTTAATGAAGTAGTTTTCTGTAGGGACTATCCTATGGATAAGTCTGTGTGTGTTTATGTCTGTGTATATGCACTTTTGGATACTCTAGTTTTTCAGAGATCCTCTAGAGAAAAGTTGGCATTATTTTTCTTCTTTTGTTATAAAATATAAGAAGTCATTTTCCCACTGGATTTCCCTTAAAAGTCAGGTCAATTTATTTGAGATAACTTTTGCTTGGCTGAATTCTTATATACTAACATCTGCTATATTACTGTGTTCAGTTTGAATATGGAAGCTAATATGAGCAGTATTGATATTGTGTCTCTAGAATACTTGTGACTAGCTATCAGCCTGGAAGATATAGAAACTCATCCGTGGTTGTTTGTTTTGTTTTAACTTTTGAGTACAAATGGATTTGTACTCAACTAAAGATTGGGTAAAATATAGAGAAAGATTTCCTTGAGATGTGCTTAACCACTGCCTCAACTATGAAGACTTAAAGGAACCAATATACAAAATATCTAAAGACGGGGGCCATGTATACCTAAGACATGGAGGAAAAATTAGACTTTATTGATGTCAAGAGAACATCAGCAATTACCAATCTATCTGCTTACTTTTCCATCTAAACAAAGTCTTTATAAGAGTCACTATATATGAATTAAATCCACCTTCAATGAATTAATATGAAATGAATAAGCTTTAACCAAAAATATTAATAATGAGTTACAGCTATACCATCTCACAATTGCAATAAAGATGTAGAGAATAAAAAAATCTTATTGTGCTCACTGTTTCTTGATGATGAAAAAATATCAATTCAGGAAAACAAAATGACATTTTATATGGTATTTTATAGCAAAGTATCTCCCATTAATATATCAAAATCATCCAAGATTACTTGGAAAATATAACAACAGTCATAGCCTTATTCAAAAATCCCTCTAATATAAATATCAGATGAGGCATAAAACCAATAAATAAATATTTGTTGAAAATATTCATCACTGTGACAAAGGAAATACAATATAGAGTCAAGGTCAATGAGGGATTCCCAGTGGATGGTGAGGTTCTCCACATGTTACTGTATGTAAAGGAAATTATGCTAATTATATCAAACCTCAAGATATAATAGAGCCTTTTTGAGATCTGTAATTACACATGGAGGCTTGCCTTATCCCTATACACTGGAAAGACTAATGGATGAAGAATGTCTAATGTGTATTTCAAAGCATATTCATGGATATCCTATAAAGCTTGTATACTTAGGATGGCCAACACAAATAGCCTAGAGCTGAAAAAGAAAGAAGCTGAAAGTGCTTTTTGTGAAACTGTAGAACACTTTCATTGACATCAAGCTTTTCATAACAGCAGAAGCCTAGGTTTTCAATGCAAATATATTATTCACTGCTACATGGCTGGAATAATATTTCATTTGAAGAACTAAAGATAAGCATCATACAAAGGGCAATGGAAAGGCTCAGGGTAGATGTGACCTGGCAACAATATATAATCAACAAGGAATTTCAAACAAGAAGAATAGAAAAGAATTATCATCATAAAATTATTAAACAAAGAAGATAGATGGGTCACGTGGAAAAGAAGGATAATAAATGGACATTTGAGTACTCCACAATTATTCTCCTGGTATTAGAGAAAATGAGAAAGGTCTCCAGCATATTGGACAGACCTGTTTGTTGAGGGGAATATTTTGGGAGGACTTGGACTAAAATCTCGCAGGATAGGCATAGATGAATCATGATAATCACTGTCGGAAGAAATCCCCAAATTGAATTACAATGCTTTTGAATTGAGTATTTTTAGCAGATGTGGACTATTTGTCTTGCTATGACATGGATCTAGTCAGTTAATGTGAGATTTTTAAAGTACTCAATTTCATAGGATAATTTTCTTTAAACCGTTACCTTCCATCTTAGAATTAATACTGTATATTTGTTCCAAGAGAGAAGAGTGGTAAGATCTAGGCAATATAGATTAAGTGACTTGCCCAGGGTCACACAACTAGAAAGTATCTGAGAGCACATTTGAACATAGGACTTCCCACCTCTAGGCTTGGCTTTCAGGCCTGAGCCACTTAGCTGCCCCCATAGGATAAGGTTTGCCTGTTGGTCTATAAACACTGAATAATAAGCCTCAAGAAATCATTCCATTTTGAGGAATTCCACACATTATTTTTCTCCTTAGGTTATCCTATTTGTCTCAGTAAAGAAATACACTTGAAACTCTAGCTGGATTCCCTATGTGTGACATAAAACTAAAAGAACACACACAGACACAGACACAGACACAGACACAGACGCGCACACACACACACACACACACACACACACACACACACACACACACACAGCTCCTCCTCCAGCATTAAACCCATTCTACATGTGTTGATTCAGAGAAGAAGGTCCTTATTATGACAAAAAGAGAAAGTATACCCTAACCCATGATGGGTATAACAGATCTGTGTTCTTAAACAAGCACCTAGATAAAGCAACTTGTTTTCTTACTTGAATGAAGGAGTAGTGATTTTCCACTGATTCTGTAGAAAGAGAGTTCTTTGAGCTCTTTGGGAACCAGACCTTCCCTATGAAAGGATAGGCATTAATGTCTTGATTTTTCTTTTCCTTTTTTTGTCACTTTTGGTTTATATGAAGCTTTTCTAAGCATCAGCATAATCCATGGCCTCTGATTATTTTGGGGGGAAATGTATGGTTTTTAAAACTGTAACCATTCATTTGGAAAGAGTTATAATGGTAGACTTGTATCTTTATTCAAGAATGCTTATTCCAAGATTGTGAACTGTGCCACATGCCCTTTGCCAAAAACAAAGCAAAACAAACAAAAAACACTTGGTTGATTTGAAAGTGGAGCAAATATTACCTGAGGAGAGAGTTTAAGTGAGAAAGGATATAATTTTCTCCATCCAACTTTATTACTGTAGTCCCAAGACTTAGTCACAGCTTATGAATTTTTAATGTGCTAACGAGGTATTAGAAGCACTGAAAAAATGAAGTCTTGCTCTTATGAGATATGAAGAATTTGTTTGAATGAATCAGAAGGGGTAACATGGTTGATTGAGCAGAAAACTAGCCCTACTTCTGAGGTCCATGGAAACTCAGAGTTGCTAGGTCTATAAGAATGTGCCAATCCTTCCAAAGGATGACATAATAAAAAGAACAATCAAATTGGAGTCAGAAGATTGGAAGTATTTTGTGGAAGAGATTCATGTAAGGGAAGGTAGGGGATTCTCTTCTCCATTTCCTATTAGCTGTAGCTTCTAGAAACAAAGATAACATCTCACCCAGGAGTTTGAGAAGTCACTAATCTGAGAAAGTTGAAGGTATATTTCAGGAAACAGATACACAATGGAAGCAGACATGGAAACAGAAATCCAGTCATCACTCTAGGGAGGAAGCAGCTTTGAGGGATGGGACTCCTGGCAGCAGAGAAGACTAGTTGGCTATGGATTACAGTGAGAATTAGCCCTAGCAGTACTGTGAAGGGGAGTCCATATGGTCTTAGAAATCCATTTGACTAACCAGATGGAGCTGCACCTAAGGGTAGCCTCATGAGGACACTACAAAGAAAGTAAAAACTTCTGAAACCTCTGGTACCAAGAGTTGTAAATTGCCTTGGTCACACATATATCCTATACATGCATCTCATTGTCACTGTAATCTATGTTTGAATTCTTTCCATGAATGTTATGTGTATTCAAAGGAGATTGTGTCCCATAGTTTTGAAAGAGTTGTTTTATTATTTTAATTATTTTATGATTTAATGTTTTATTTTTATTGTATTATTATTATATGATTTAATAAATGCCTTTGCTAAAAACTAATTTGCTTTCTGCCTAAGTATTAATGGTAAGCCCCCAGAAGTAAGCTCATATCTATATCATTGAGTCTACCCTTGAACATTGAGAGTAGGAAGCCTTCTGGAGCCCCAACTGTCCTAGTATGAGCATGAATTAAAGGGTATATCACAGACGATGTGTTAAAAAGGGTTCAGAAATTTAAACTTGGAGAGGAATTTGTGTTTTGGGGATTTAGGAATTTTTTATTTAATTAATTAATTTAGAATATTTTTTCCATGGTTAAAAGATTCATGTTCTTCCCCTCTCCTCCCACAACCCCCTTCTGTAGCTGATGCACAATTCCACTTGGTTTTACATGTATCATTGATCAAGACCTTTTTCCATATTATTATTTGCACTAGGGGGGTGTATGGGGTGCTCAGGGAGGGGTAATATCTCTGGTATGGAGGGCTTGTCATGCCCTCCTAGGGCAGCTCTCCAGCCTCTGACCCTCACCTGACACCCAGGTCTCACTTGTGACTCCCAGTAGCTGCTAGCATGAGGCAGCGGCCACACCCCGGGCAACGGCTTCGACAGGCCAGCTAAACCTTGTGAAGGTAGCCATCGGGTCATCCTCAACCCCTGGTGAACTAGGGCTTTGCTCACCCAGCATATGAAGACTGTTTCAGCGGAACAGGTGGAAGAAACCAACAAGAAGGTTCAACGGCTGAGATGGCGATGCAGCAAGACACTGTGGAGTGCTTAGGGCGTGTTGGAGCACAAAAGACAACATGACCATCCAATGCAGCTGAGGAAGTCTCCAGGTGTAATGACTTTTCATGCCAATGGACCCAGGCTTCCAATGCCGAGAGAGTGGGACTATCTCTGTGCATTGACTTTTCCACTTAAATCTTCATGCACAAGTGTCTTTGTGCACAAAAACGCACAAAGACAATTGTCATCCTCAGTTACTGAGAGACTACTACTATTTGCACTAGGGTGATTATTTAGAGTCTACATCCCCAGTCATATCCCCATCAAACCATTTGATCAAGCAGTTGTTTTTCTTTTGTGTTTCTACTCCCACAGTTCTTTCTCTGAATGTGAATGGCATTATTTCTCATAAGTCCCTCAGAATTGTCCTGGATCACTGTATTGCTGCTAGTAGATAAGTCCCATTACATTTGGTGTGCCACATTGTATCAGTCTCTGTATATGATGTTCTCCTGGTTCTGCTCCTTTCACTCTGCATCAATTCCTGGAGGTCGTTCTAGCTCACATAGAATTCCTCCAGTTCAGTATTCCTTTGAGCACAATAGTATTTCATCACCAACATATACCACAATTTGTTCAGTCATTCCCCGATAGGAGGGCATCCCCTTATTGGAAAGGAATTTAGAGCCCTTCTAATTCAGCCTCCACATTTTAGAGATGAAAAAAGTTAGGTGCAGCAAGGTAAAGTGAATTGCCCAAAGTCACATACGTAGTAAGCAGTAAAGGTGGGGTCTGAACTCAGATCCTCTGACTCCAATTTGATTGTTCTTTTTGTTATACCATCCTTTGGAAGGATGGGCAAATACATTAACCTCTTTGAACTTCAGATTTCTCATCTATAAAACAAATAATAATACTTAGTGTTGTGAGGGGGGAAATCTGATAATGTCTACAAAGCATTTTAACAACTTAGTCTATTCAAAAATATTTCTAAAAGTCTCTTGTTAATATCACTTTTCAGGATTTAGTAAAATGGTCCAAGAATGAACAATTCAAACTGATCTTTGTGACTTTTCATTAGATATTATCTTTACATTCTAATAACATGGTTTTGTCAGTAGTACAATGAATTTAATTTCTGATATCTGAAGTCAAATTTTACAATAACCCCAGAAATGCCTTTAGCATGAAACCTGGTGAGTCACCTTTCATTTGACCCCCCCCCCAGTCGCTCTAGTGGCTGCTTGAAATTACCTTCATGCAAGTGTCTAGCAATTACTAGTTCTGCTTTTTTATAGCCCTGTCATAGCTGTCTGAAAAGTATGCCAGCCAGAACTTTTTTTCCAAATTTTGCATTCGACATTCTGCACAAGCTTTTAATGCTGCATCCATAATCTCCTCACTCTTTCCTAAGCAGCATTTCAAAAAATGCAAGAAACAAAACCCAAATGACTGCAGGGAAGATTTACCCCTGCATGTTATGAAAGAGGGACCCTGGTGGTAGACTGAAGGAGCCATTTGATGTCAAAATTGTGTTAATAAAAAAAGATGTGGCCATCAGAAAAAACAGTAGTGCTTAACTAGTGCTTTAGTAGTGCTTTAAGTAGTACTTAGATAACAGATCCAAAGGTGTTTAGATATGTTCAATACATGTACAATTAAATTATAAATTTAAAAAATGTTTAAATATGTTCTCAGCATCTCTCTTTGAAGTTTGAAGTTTCCTATTAGAAAAGATGGGAATGAGGGAAGAAGGTGAAGGAGAAAGAAGGGGCTGTTTACTCATTCTCATTATAGTAACACTTTAGATAACTCTAAATCTGGAACATGAAAAAAGGAACTAAGAAAAGGAATCCCAAGAGACATAATAAGCAGAGAAAGAAGGCAAGAATCTCTATACTTCCATTTAGTGCTTAGTTCCCTTAGAGTGGAGTGAATTATTCAAGTATCTACTGTTAAAGAATGGCTTTAGGAAGGAGACCTAGAATGATCTACCCCCAGAAGAAAAGTCATTACTCAAGATAAATTAATGTATCAAAGGCAAAGAAAGAGATTGTTGTAGCTCAACACACATTTTCTCTTGCCTTTCCATGTGTCTCCATCACTTTGAATGGCTGGCACACAGAAGGTGACTAGTAAATGCTTGTTGACTGTCTGACAAGGCATTAATATGCCTCATATTCCACAGGACAATCAAAGGAGGTGTATTAGCTGAAGGATGGATTTGAGAGGAGATAGAATGTCGGCAGCGTGACAAATGTTAGCAGCAAGCACATTGGATTTGTATTGAGAAGAAACGGATTTGAAGCCTATCTCTTTTTCTTACTATACTTGTGACTGTGGAGAAAGTTATTGATCCTTTCTAAGCCTCAGTTTCTTCATTTGTAAAATGAGAAAATTGGATTAATTGATCTGTAAGTCCCAAACCCTTCCATTTTTCTACCTATACATTTTGTTTATCATTTTATGGACTATCGGGAGGCTTTTACAATGATCCAGGCAGGGGTAATGAGGACCTATACTTGGGCTGTAGGAAAAGAAATAAAAAGGATGGAGAAAGGGGGCAATGTGGCCAATCAATCAATCAACCAATCAATTGGGTTTCATTCGATTGGGGAAGGTAACATATATAATTATATACAAAATAAAAATAAGATTATCTAGAAAGGGCACTAGTAGTTGTAGCATCAGAAAAAGCTTGATGTGGCAGGTAGAATTTGAGCTAGGTTTAGAAGGAAAAAAGGTGTCTAGGAGGCAGATGTGAGAAAGGCTCTTGAGAGGAGGAACTGTTGCATTTTGCCTTGCAAAACACCTGGCACACAGTAGGTACTTAACAAATGCTTGTTTATTGACTTATTGACAGTGGTGTATTTCAGGAATGAGAAATAAAAATTCAGGAACACTTGGATTGAAGTCCTACGTCTAACAGAAACTGGCTTTGTGACTTTGGATAAGTCCCTTAACCAAATAAGTCCCATTACCAAAACACCCCTAAAACTATAAATTACAGAATAGGCTCACTTTACTGCCTTGGAACCAATACATAATACTGATTCTAAGACAGGAGTTAAGAATTTCAGGGAGTTGGTGCTGGGGAGCGCAGTAGATAGAGAGCCAGACCTGGAGATGGAAGGTCCTGAGTTCAAATGTGGCAGACATTTCCTAGCTGTGTAAACCTGGGCAAGTCTCCTAATCTCTTAGTGCTCCAGGCAAAAATCTGCAGAGAAAATGTCATCTTTCATTTGGTAAGGAGATGATCCTTAGACTAATGAAATTACAGGTCCATTCCCTATTTCTCAGAGACCTTGCTCTATATTTCTCCATTTCCCATACCCTAGGATAGTGCATTGCCTCTTGGAGATGCTAAATACTGTTCAATTTTGAAAAGTGTAGGCTTGTTTAATAAAAAGCTTAGAATTTTGGTTTTTCATATAATTTTCTCCCATACTTTTGTCTGAAATATTTGCAGAAATAAAACCAAGGTAGGATTGATTTTGTCAAAGACTGCAAAATTAGATCATTCTGGCATGAAAAAGGGCAAATATGAAACAAAGCCAAATCTTTTTATCTCAAAAGACGATTTCAGTTTGAGTTACAGAAAACAACCTGAACTTTAGGCTTTTTCCATTTGTCTAGGCAAACACAAGCTCTCTGTTTAAAAATAAAATGGTACCCCCCACAGGGAAGTGGGAGGTGAGGAGAAAATAAAGGGAGGAAATTGCTCTGGAAGTTGCTACTTAAGTACATTGAAAATCTTATATGAGATAGACTTTTGCTCAAATAACCTTCCTTGCCACTTTGGTTATCACATTTTAATGTCCCTTGCTTTTGCTTTGGCATCTACAGGAGAGTATTATGGAGACCATTTCAGCATTTCCACTGATTCTGGTTTCCACTAGTTATCCTCTTGTCTGGGGTCACTCACCTCATTTTTGATTTCTATAAAAGCTGTTCTACTTGCATAGATTAGAATTTTGCTAGCTCCTTGAAATCCACTTTCTTTACCTATAAGTGTTTGCATTTCAAGCCTTTTTGGCCTCATTCAATCTCCCTCCAAGTCTGAGATGGGCCCAGTCAGCTGTTTAGGAAGTATTTAAAAGTCTCTTTAAAGAACTTTATTTTAAACACCCTGAATCAAAAGGGGTCATTGGGACTATGAATTTTCATTTTTAGAAATTAATATGTTCTTTAAGATCATGTAGATAATTTACATTTAAAAGCTTTGTATAAGAAGGTACTCAGTAAATATGAGAAAAGTGGTGTAAATGGATGGAATGGATGAGGAATAAAACAAGGGAACAAAGGCTGAAATAATGTAAAAGAAACAACACTAAAATGCTGCTCAATTCAACTTAATTGCAGTAGTGGGTCTTGGTCCTAGGAAATACATACCTCCTCTCCATAAAGGTGTAGGGGAATATTGTTATACAATATTACATATTTTGTTAAACACTGCCATTTTTTAAATTAATTTTGCTTAACTGTTTCTCTGTTGAAAGGATGGTTCACTGGACAAAGGGGGTAATATTGAGGTAATATTAACAAAACTCAATCAATAAAACTTAAAAAGAAATGCGTTGGCCAATAGGGCAATAGATTTTCCCCAAACAAAAAGATATAAAGCAATAATATCAAGAAACTAGAAACTCACAAATTAAAACCAGAAAAATTTGATGGTTTCAAGCTACAACTAATAAGCATTTGAGGATCATTATTCCTCACTAAGGACAAAATGACTAAAAGAATCTGGGTACTCCATTAATTAGAAATGTACTGATAGTCATCAAGATACATCTCAAATGAACATCCAAAAAAGAGCCCCCGTTGATATGTTTCTTTCATCAGACAAATCAGGAAACATAGCAGTCATTAAAATAAAAAAATCAAGCAATATAGAAACACAATAAATGATCCCTATGTACAGAATTATATATTCTCTCCCACATGTTTCTTCACCATCATTGGGGAAAAGGAAATATATATATATATATACATGGAGAATATGTAATGCCTGGACAGCTCATGCCTCACACTACAAATATGGTCACTCATATAACCAAGGGTTGATGTCCCTTTGTGAATGCAACAAGTAAGCTGCTTTCTCTTACTGATATAGAGTGCTCCTAGGGTCTTCTGCTCATGTGTTGTCTCTACAGATGCTCAGTAATAGGTTTCTCCACAAAACCCATATTACTATAATTTTTATGCAGCCTCTCCCCAAGAGGAAGACAAAGCTCTTTTAGACATAGTTTGGGGCTATTAAAACACATTCATCCAGGGAAAAAGTAAAATCCAGAAAGAACCCTCAGGCTCAAACTCAAATCTGTCTTTCTAATTCTTTTTTTTTCTTTTTCAGGCTACCATTTAAAACATCTCAGCCTAAACTTTTATCTGATTTATGGTCCAAGACTCCTTTTGAAGTCCTTCTATCTCACTTGTTGCCTTGTCCCTTTAAAATACTCCTAACATTTGAGCAAAAATCTTAAATGGAGCTAGAGTGACATTTCTTTTAAACTCTACCACATAAGTCTACTGACTACCATAAAAATCATCCCAATAATAAGACCCAAAAGGACTAGGTAGAGCTGCTCTACTTTCCATAAGCAACTAAAATCAAGGAGCACCTTGCATGTCTTTGTATATTCAGGATCTACGAGAATACCTTGTGCAATATAGCTTCTTAATCAGTATTTATTGTATTTATCTTTAATTAAAAGCACAATAGCCTATTTCTATGATTATCTATCCATCCATTCATATATGTATAACCATGAGTGAAATAGATATATGCATGTTTTAAACCTTTAAGGAATACCCCTAATGATTCCCTATACTATTCTTCCCCATAGCCCTTTTTCTACTCTCAGCCTAGTTATAACAATCATCTCCTCCTGGCTAGTCTCAGTGCAAGTCTGCTCTTACACATAGGTAGACTAATCACAAGCTTTATATGATTTGGAGAGAAAGTGAGAAAGGCAATCCCCACCCCTCTTCATTGCCTATAATTTGTCATTGGAGATTCATTCATTTAAATTAAAACCTTTCCCCATTAATTATATTTTATTAATGGTATTGTGAACAAATTTTATTAATTTTTTTTCTGGAAATTAATTATTAATTTCTTTCCTGGGAGCAGGTTTTGGTAGAGATGAATACAGAATATGGCAACAGGCCAAAGTCACTGAATGCTCATGGATAAGGAAGAGACACAACTAAGATTGCAGAAAGGTATTCATCCATTCATGAAACAAACATTAAGTACCTGCTATGTTCAAGGCACTGTCAAGGTAAGTGACTGAAATGCTAACTTCCCTGCAAAATTGGAAAACCAGAAAGCCAAATGTGATCCATAAATTATGGTTTGAATGCTTAACAGTGGAATTACTAGAAAAATACTTCACCAGTTTCCACCCATCCAGACTTGACTCCATCTTTCTTAACAGAAGACATCATATTTATTATCAAAAGGTAAGAACTCTAGTAACCTTTCCAAACATGTGTCAAAATATGTTTATTTTATATAAAATATTCACAACTTGTATCACTCAAAAACTTAATAAGCACTAAGAAGAAAATAGTATATTATCTGAGAAGCAAAAAAGGAGGTGCCAAAAAGTCATGAGGAATAGAAATCAACTTATTAATTTGAGGGTTATTGAATAGGCATTCTAGAAACACTATCATATTTATACTGTTTTACTGGTTATTGCAAAGCTTCTTACTCATTTTTGCACTCAGAGCTTGCATGTAATGCAAATATATGAAGCAGATAAAAGCAGAAAGAACAATTCTAAAACATGCCACTTATGCAATAGTATTGAAAGTAATTTATATGAAATGTAGAATTTTCTAAGGAGATAGCTTAAATCTGCCATGGTTCTACATAGTATTAAATTCTTAGCTTCACTTCCGAGTAAAACTGAGTATGCCTTTCAGGTCAAAGAGGGAGTTGTACCAAAACATCATATTAATCACTTGGTGTCCATGGATGATGTCTAGTAATGTAACGTGATCTGGTTGCTAGAATTACACACCAAAAAAACTTACTCTCCTTTAAGAACTAGCACATGACACATCCTCATTCTACAAATACAAACACCAAAATATTCTTAAAGATTCCCAAAATAAATTATACTGATACTGGAACATGATCATAGACAGAACTGTTGTCAAAATTGCTAGGATAAAACATTGATCCATAAAAATTTAAAGACAACATTTTAAGTAGACTTTCCCCATAGCTACTCTTCATAATTTCCAAACTTCATGAAATAAAATGCTTTCCAAATATAATGATCCAGTGGAAGAAATTAAAACCATATGGGAAAAGGATGAGGTATATGTCATTTCTGTCATTCTGTTTGCTTCTAAAGATATTCCAAAGATGCTTTCAGAAAGTCTGCAGAAGATGAGCTTACATCCAAATATTTTATTTTTAAAAACAGTTATTTTATGCACCTATGTAATATTCCACAGAAAATGAAATGCATCCAAATATAGCAAAATAGCAACTTGACCTCAAAACAGTTTCTATCCAAGCCCCATACAAAAGGACAAGAATGAAACAAAAATATTAAAAATAAGGGTTAGAGCTTGAATCTAGAGGTCAAATTTAAGTAGTGTAAAAATGTATTACCTACAATCAAGATATATTAATCCTTTAAAAAGCTATCTAAGTGAAAGCTGTAAGTAAATATATCTAGCAAGAAATAACTCAGTGTCTAGAAATCTGCATCAAAAGCTTACCAACCTTCATGGATTGATTTATGAAAAAGCTCTGCAAATTCAAAATACTCATGAAAACTCAACCAATAAACTCTACTGGAATAAAATCATCATCACAGATTCACATATAACATTGACCCTAAAAAACTTAAGAACAATATTTTTAACAGTTTTCACTATATAAATGCCATCATTTCTAAATGTGTGTAACAAAAAACTTTCAAAATATAGACACAATGAGCCCCTGGGTGGCTCCGTGGATTGAGAGCCTGTCCTGCAGACAAGATATCCTGGGTTCAAATCTGGTCTCAGGTACTTCCTAAGTGTGTGACCTTGGGCAAGTTCTTTAACCCCCAGTGTCCAGCCCTTACTGTTCTTCTTCCTTAGAACCAATATTTATTATTGATGCTAAGATAGAAGGTGAGGGCTTGAAAGAGATAGACATCAAAATAATATGGCATCAGGATGAAGTACCTAAGTAGCCTCCTCACTGGACCATTAACTGCTAGAATTGTATCAATAATGCTTTTGGTGAGCCTATAGAAAAATGGCAACTCATAGCACAATGGATAGAAATTCTGGTCCTGCAGTCAGGAAGATTTATTTTTCAGAGTTCAAATCTTACCAGCTGTATGACCCCAGGCAAGTCATTCAACCTTGGTTGCCTCAGTTTCTTCAACTCTAAAATGATCTGGAGCAGGAATTGGTAAACCACTCAAGTATCTTTGCCAAGAAAACTCCAAATCAGATCATGAAGAGTTGGACATAACTGAAAAAAATAATTGAAAGACAACAGAAAGTAAGCTCACATCTTAATAAGTTTACCCAATCATAAAAAGGAGTTATCTTGTCTACCTTTGCAATAATACATAAAAAATAGATACCATTTGTATAGCACATTAGGGTTTGTAAAATGCTTTACAATTGTTATCCTACTTGATCTTCAAGCAACTCTGTGAGGTAGGTTATTATTATTATTATTATTATTATCCCTCTTTTTCAAAGGTGGTGACTGACGCTGTCACACAGTTAGAAAGTGTCTGGGCTGAATTTGAACTCAGAATTTCCTGGCTTCAGGTCCAACATTCTATCCATTATACTTTCTACTTGCTAAACAGAAAAAGATAATAGCTGGATAGTTACTAGACCAGTGCTACTGCTATTTGAGCTACATTTAGTAAGTTGCTTTTTCTATAATAACAACTTATATTTGTGCCTGCACTTTAATGTTTCCCTATGGGGAATTAGGGGAAGTATCATAGAGAATATGGAAACTGAGTTGCCCCTGTAAGGAAGGAATTCCAATAGATGGACATTGTGGGGTGGGGTAGGGGCAGATAGCTGACACAGTGCTTTGATCTGACCTCAGATACTTCTTAGCTGTGTGACCCTGGGCAAGTCACTTCACCACAGTTGCCTATCCCTATCCCATCTGTCTTAGAACTATTACTAAGAATGAAATTAAGGGTTTAAAAAGTATTGGCAGGGTCCAGGGAAGAAAATCCATTGTAGAGGGAGAAATGAAGATGCAAGGGGACATTAGAGAGCAAAATGAGAATGGGGAGTAGAGAAGAGTCCTATTTTGGCCAAAACAGAGAAGGCATGCTGCCTGGATGAGGAAGTAGTTGAATATGAATTCTTCCTACCTCATAATTTTTTTTTATAAAATCTGTGCATGTATAAAGGGCTGCTACTATGGAGACAGAAAATGGTGTTCAGGTTAGAACATCTCATTTCTACACTCAGATTTCCAACTCAAGACCACTTGTGAGAAAAGAGCAAAGGATCATAGATTTAGAGCTAGAAGAAAATGTAGAGGCCACTAACCTAACCCCCAATTTTATAACAGTGGCAAGGTCAATGAGGGTGAATTAATTTGTCCAAGTTCACACAGATAGCAAATATCAGAAGCAAGAGTTGAACCTAGCTTCTCCTAATGCCAAATAGACCCCCTTTCAATTGTCCTACATCCTGGGATGTTAGAGGTAAAGGAGGGACTTGTCCAAGAACTTTTCTTGCCAGAGAAATATAACTGCTTTCTACCCCTTTTCTCCTGCCTGTCAGCTGTTTTCTGTTATCATCCTCTAAAGGTCCCAAGTCCAGGTTCATTTGGAATTTTTTTTGTCAGAATAACAAGGGACTAAAGGTAATTGAGTTTGGATTTTTTCCTTGTTACTGGTATTGTATGGCTTTTTTCTCATTTACTTGAGTCCTATGAATCAAATGAAAACATATGTGAAAGCACTTTGTAAGATGTAAAATCTATACAAATATCTAAAATTAATAACAATAATAAAAAACCATAATAGCATCTGATTGCTGACCATATCCCCTGGCAATTTGAACATGACTTGTATTTTCACCACGTTTCAGTTCCTGAAATTCACTTGGTTGCTTAATATTTGCATGGATTTTATAACTTTCCTTTTTCCATCCTCTAGCACTTAAGTTCTATTGCTTTCTTTTGGCATATTCAGCCTTTGAACTTTAACTTTGTGCATGTTTTCCAAGCATGGCTTCTTGTTCAGGCCCTTCTATATGCCTCTACTCATCCTATGATTATGATAAGACCTATGAACTTGAAGCATAAAAGAAATGCAGCAATGAAACTAAGTTCCTATCTCTAATTTTGTTTCCCCTGTGCAATAGAATCTTATAGTCGGAAAGGATGTTGTTAATAATTTAGTCCAACCTTTCACCTAATGCATGAATTCTTTCTTTTCAAACATTTGTCAAATGGATATTCAGTCTGTTTTAATGCTTCTGGTGATGTGAAGCTTACCATCTTCCTAGGCATCATAGGATCTCAGGATTTAGAGCTGGAAGAGAATGGCAGGAAAAGGAGAGGGAATGAAACAAGTTCTCTCTATGTGTCAGGCACATTGCTACATGGTTTACAAATATTTTATTTGATTCTTACAACAACCCTGTGAAGTAGGTGTCATTGTTATCTCCATTTTACAGTTGAGGAAACTGAGAAAGATAGAAGTGTTCCCCAGAGTCACAGTGCTAAGTATCCAATGATACACTTGTCAAAATGGGTTCTTTCGTGCATTTAGTTTGTATATGATACCAATTTGATTCAACTCAATTTAATAAATAATTAGTCGATGATTATTATGTGCTTAGAAATGTGCTTGATGCCCTAGAGTACAAGGTTCTAGGTCTGGGAACATCAAGTATTTCCAGATACCTTAAAAAAATCAATGTTTTTTTTCCCATAAGTTACGTCTTTATTTCTGGTCCAAATGGGCAAATCCTTCCTGATCCTCTTGGAATGGTATTATGCTAGGAGTGGAAAAAAAAGAGAGATGACAGGGAGTGTGGAAATCTGAGACCAGAAGTCAGAGGAAACAGAAGTAGAAGGGAATAAGGATGGGGAGAGGAAAAAAGAGAGGGAGAGAGACACAGAAAGAGAGAGACAAACAATGAGATAGGGAGACAGAGACAGAGCACATGGAAATAAACTCAAAGAGGCTAATAACAATAGTTATAACATATACAACTTCCATTTAAAGAGTACTTTAAGGAATTCAGTGTTCTATGCATATGTTGAGTCTTACAGCAACCCTGCATGTTAAATTCTCCAGGGACCATTATGCCTCTTTTGCAGATGAACAAACTGAAACTCAGAGGAGTTGTGAATAGTTAGAGTCATCCAGATGGTAAATAATAGAGAGTTGAACCCAGGTTTCTTCTGATTCTAAATCCATCACTTTCCCCACTACATTATGTTATTACATTACCGCATATGAGAACAAATACCCCAAATTCATGTATTTCTCAGTCTCAGGAAACTCACTTGGTTTAAAAATAAGCCACTATAACTCAAATCTTCATTTACCAAAAAAAAAGGATGTTCTATTGTAGCCATCAGCAACATGGTAAAGGATCCTATTCCTAATAGATGCTTAATGACTCTTTTTTGAAATTAGATTGAACCTAAAAGCTGTTTCATTCTTCCAAGTTCTGTGGTCTATTCCTATAATCGGATTATAGGAATTAAATCCCCAATGGTTCTTCCTCTCCAGTGCAGCAAGATGGATGATAGCTAGTTACTTAAAGGAGAAGTATAAAACACTGCAAATTAAAGCCAGTAACATGACTTTTTAAAATGAAATTAGCAAATAAATATTTTTAGTTGCATTGTACCAAACATAGTCATTTTCCAGCTGGGGAGAAAGCCTAAAAAATGAAGAACATAACATGGTTCATAACTTGCTGTTGGTTCTACCTCTAAATACAACTTCCCCTTCTTACTTACATTTTTAAAATCTTCTAAGCTCATAAAGTCATGCCTACCTCATAGACTGCATTCTGGGATGTGACATTCAGGACTGTATTCTTTTTTATCCCAAGCTTTATGGGATATATAATCTGGAGAATATAGGTCTATCCAGTCATAAATTCCTTCTATCTATAGGCAACCGAGGCAAATTTAGTAAGCCAAATCCATTTTCTGCTTTTATGGACTATATAGAAGACTATTTTAGTGGTAGAGAGGTGGCTCAGTGAATTGAGATCCAGGCCATGAAATGGGAGGCCCTGGTTCAAATCTGGCCTCAGGTACTTCCTAGCTGTGTGACCTTGTGCAAGTCACTTCATCCCCATTGCCTAGCCCTTACCACTCTGCTGCCTTGGAATCAATATTTAGTATCAATTCTAAGACACAAAGTAAATGTTTAAAATAAAAAGGCTATTTTACTCTATATTCTTGAGGATACAGAAAAGGAAAACAGACCCATCCCCTACACTGCCCTTACAAAAACAAAGAAAACCATCACAAAAACTTATTCAAAGATATTTAAAATGTCTCCCTTTGATGGTCCCACCCATCTCTGGAAATAATGGCTAGTCAAGTAAGTCCAGTTTATGAGCACTGGCAACATGAGGGAATAAGTTGCTGTCTATTAGTCTTCATTTAATATAGTGGAAAGAATACCAAAGGTGTCAGGAGACAAAGTCTAGTTCTGGATCGATGAATAACTAGTATTATGTACTTGGGAAATCCTTGGCTTCTTTTGGCCTCAGTTTCCTTATTTGTTAAATGACAGAAATGGAGATAATCTCTTGAATTTCTTCCAGGCATAAGATTCTATGATCTTCTGATTCTTATTAGGCAGTTTGGTATGCACAAATGCTGGGTTTACACTCTGAGGTCCTTCCCTACTCCATATGTGACCCATAACAAATTAGTTACCCTGTCTGGATCTCAATTTCTTCACCTGTAAAATGAGAGGGAGTGGGTTAGATGGACTTCAGAGCATTCTCATTAGCATAATACAATGGAAAGAATACTCACTGATGCTGGGCGTAGAGGATCTGGGTTCAAATTCAGACTGATGCTTACTAACTGTATGACTTTGAGTAAGCACCTGGTCACCTCAATGAGATGCAGTTTCCTCATCTCTTAAATGATAGTCGACTACATATTTAATTAGGTACCTTCCATTTCCAAAATTACATTTCCATGATATTCCTTCTCACTGTCACGTCTTCCCCTTTTTGACTCTCTTTTCTGAATTTGAGATGGTGGGGGTGGGGGGATTGAAGGAAAGGACATATAGTTGTATTTATATTCCTTTCTTAGTACAATAGAAACTTAAAAATAAGAAAAGTTATAATGATTTTATCTGAAAATAAAAGCCTGGGCAGCAAGTCCATCCATACTCTGGTATATTAGGAAATATAAGAATGTCTGATTCAAAATCCCCCTACAGGGAAGGTAAAAATTTTATTATCAGCTCCTAGCCACAGTTGAAAGAAATTATGTACATAATAGTCACCCAGAAGCTAGTATCATTATCAATCCCTACAATGAGATGGTAAATTAAAAAAGAAAGGGGGAAAATAATGTTCATGCCAATTATTTACTACAATATAGCTACATGTGTATGAAAGGAAAATAAAGAATATGGTTTTCTTTAAGTTCTGTTTTCTTTTAACTGGGAATGGGACCAGGGTGGAGGATATTGGGTGAGGAAAGAGGCTTAGAAATAGGGAGGGTTATCAGTACTGTTGGAGGAAGAATATTCAAATATAGGATCTCATTTATACTCAAAACCATTCCACCTCAAAGAAGTCTCTACTTGAAATTGCAAAAGAGACCATAGGCAGTACAAATCAAGACCCAGGATTTAAAAATTAGCTCCCCCCCCCTTAAGTCCTTGATCAAACATGCTGACTCCTTGCAACTACTCCAGGATGGGAATATTTGGAATTTCAAAATAGCTTAACACCCAGTGTTTCATCATCAATCTGGACTTATATTTAGAAGGATTTGATGTACCACAAAATCTGAATGATAATTCTAATGTCATCATTTATGGTATTTTATTTTTAATTTTGACGCTTATTCACCTTCATATCCATCAAAGAAGGCAGAATCCTAGCAATGAAGTGTGGAGATTCTGTTTTCTCCCACAACTATGCTGATTTGAAGCTTTTCATCACATTCGTCCTTCTTTCATTGGGTCAGTCAAAATAACACTGAGCCATGTTGACTGGTCAGTGAACAAGTGGGAACATAGCTAACTCCCCACATGGAACTGGTACTTAGCACAATGTCTAACCCAAAGCAGATACTTAATAAATGATTGACAAAGCTAATTGACTCCAGACCTGAAGATGAATCACATCCCATTCAATAATCCACCTGAGTTATCATTCCATTTGCTATGCCCCATACATGATGCCTTTTGCCTCCCATACCAACCCTCCTTTTTGTCTGGGCAAAGTCAGAGTGTATAATAGGAACAACTCATCATTCATCCTTGTGACTCCCTAAACCCACTTGCTGGTTACAAAGTGCCTACATTTATTCATCCTATTACAATGCCTGTTCCTTTAAGATATAGAGTACCTCATTTTTGCATTTGTATCTTCAGGCTAGCCTGCCAGTGTTGAAGGAGGAAATCCTAGGGAAGAAGGATAACTGTCATAAACACATTCATTTAATAGTGTCTACATACTATAAGAGCTTAATAAATGCCTTTGCATTCCTTCATTGATCTTGGCAATATGTTTTTGCCCATGCAAAATAAAGTATTTGAAATTGTGAATCATTAAATCGGTCACAAGTTAATACATTTCCTTTTGAGCTTATAGCATAGTGGATAGAGTCCTGAACTGACAGTGAGGGGATCTGGGTTCAGATATCATCCTTGACACTTGCCTGGGAAAATCTCTTAAAATCTCTGAGCTTTGGTGTCCTAATGTATAAAATAAGCATGATAATGTTGTGGGGTTCAGATGTGTACCCCTGGGGTTCAGTAAGGATACATTTTGTAAAAATGCAAGACTCCAAAACTTGGCTTAAAAACAAAAAGAGAAATTTATTAATTTAGGAGGTAATGTTGAGAATGTCCAGGAGGATAGCAAGGTGGGGAGCAGTTCCTTGGGAGGACAGCATGGATGGAAAGGCTGTCCCCCAGACGACATCAGTTCTGGGGATCTTATACTTTTTACAACAGAGAGTGTTGTAAAGGCATGAGGTGGGGTGATCATCTGACTGGGGTCTGCCTGGGGACATAAAGATTCCTTAGTTTTAGGGAACAAACAGATGTCTGATATGATCGAGGTATGGCCTGGAGATGCATCTTGCTGTCCATCTTAAATCTAAAGGACAATCAAAGGAGGACAATAATCTCAGAACCCCAGAGGGGTCATTGGATGTTTTTAGGCTCAGAGTCACAAGGATGTAAGGGAGCAAGGGAGTTTCCCTGATAATAATTTGCCTGAGTTTCTGGGGGTACAGTGCCCATGCCAATAATAGTTACAGCAACTATGATGCAAGGTTGTCATGAGGTTTACATATGTGTAAATCACTTTACATATATGTCAGTTATTAATATTATCACTCAGACCTGCTTTTGCCTTATGACGGAAATCTGCTAGGACCTTTAATGTTGTATAAAAGAATATAAGCCTTTCACTCTCCTTTCTTCCCTTTCACAGAACTATTATTCCCTTGGAAATAAATGGGAGACCAGAGCCTTAAATGGAGATGTCTCTTTCAATAAAACTCAATGACTTTTGTCTATTTCAAACCAAATGAAATGGATAGTCACAGACTATACAGCACTGTTATCTGGTCTAGGGAAATAGTTTGGATGATTTCCCTAAACACAAACAAGCACCTCTTTGGGAGAGTTCAACGGGTGAGGACCAGCAAAGACCTCCATTCAACAACTAATTCCCAAGTCTACTTGATTCCGGACCATGGAGAGCAGAATTCAGAGACACACAATAAGCAAAGTATTTTTTACATGGATTTTTCCATTTATCTTTTACGTCACCAAGCAATGCATTATGGGTAGCAGGCATCATGAATCCTGTGTAATTTAACTTCGCTGAAACAATAACAACAGAATTTCCCCCCAAAGCCCAAGCTGAACTGAGAGCTTGTGCCAGTTTTAGACAGTGGTTAAGAAACAAGGACATCCATTTGGGCTGCTGGAATGATATTGCCCAACTTTAGCTCAAAGTCTTCTGAGGAATCACAGCATTCCAAAGGAGGAAAAATAATCACCCTTCTTCATTTGATAGAATCAGAAAACTTGGAAAGAAGAGAGGGACATTCTGTTATCATACTGATCACCATACTGATGGTTTTCTTAAGCCATTTGGAAATGATGAAAGTCTATCTGATCCTTCAGTGGTAGAATGCTAGATGTGGAGTTCAGATTCTGCCACCAACATTTAATTTGCCATGATGCCCATGGGCAACTCAGCTTCTCTAAAGATCAAAGTTTCCTCTTCTGAAAAATGAGAGGGTTGGACTTGATGTGCTTTTAAGTTTCTTTCAGATTTAAATCTATGATCCTATGATCTCACAGAGAAAGAGAATTCCAACAACAAAAGTAAATGCAATATTAAAAAACCAGCAAACTAAAATCAATGCAATGATTGAGGACAACTCTGAAGGACTTATGAGAAAGAATGCTATCCACACCTAGAGAAAGAATAATGGGAGTGGAAATCCAGAGAAAAATATATGACTTATCATTTATTGATATAGGTATGTGATTTGAGGTTTTGGTTGTAAAAGATTACTCTATTACAAAAATGAATAATATGGAAATAGGATTTAAGTAATTTTATATATATATATAAAAAACACAGTGACATTTCTTGTCAACTCTGGGAGGGGGAAGGGAAAGGGAGAGAAAAAAACAATAAAAATTTTTTAAAATGAAAGTAAAATATTAAAAAACAACAAAAATAAATATGATCATAGGTTGCATTAAGAGAAATACAGGGAGAGATCAGCAAAGGAAAAATCAGAAATCCCAGTGAATTGGATACAGGCTTTGGAAGAACTCAAAATGCAATTCAAAACACAATTAAGAGAGGCTGAAGACAATTGGGAAAAGAACTTAAAAACTAAGATAAGTCATCTGGAAATAGAAAATAGTGTTTTTTAAAGTCAAAATCAACCACCTGGAAAATGAGACAAAGGAGATAAAAGATGAGGCAAAGAGGATTAAAGATGACCTCCAAAGAAAATCAGAGCAAAAGGAGGATGACCAAAAATCCAGGGATGAAATCCAGTCTTTAAGAACCAGCATACAACAACTAGAATTAAGTGACTTCACAAGGCAGCAGGACACAATGAAACACAACCAAAAGAATGAAAAATTGAGGAAAATATGAAACATCTCATTCACAAAACAGAAGATTTAGAAAATCATTCTAGGAGAGACAACTTAAGAATCATTGGCCCACCAGAAGACCATAACAAAAGAAAAAGCCTGGACATAATATTACAGGAAATTATTCAAGAAAATTGCCCTGATATTCTAGAAAAAGAGGGAAAAGTTGAGATTGAAAGAATCCATAGATTACCTCCTGTACTTAATCCCCAACTGACAACACCCAGGAATGTTATAGCCAAATTCAAGAACTATCAGACCAAATTAAAAATATTACAAGCTGCCAAAAAAAAAAAGTCATTCAGATACCATGGAACCACAGTGAGGATAGCACAGGATCTGGCTGCATCTAAACTGAAGGACCAAAAGGCATGGAATATGATATTCCAGAAAGCAAGGGAATTTGGTCTACAACCAAGAATAAACTACCCAGCAAAACTGACTATATTCTTACAGGGGAAAGTATGGTCATTCAACAAAATAGAAGAATTTTAAGAATTTGTAAAGAAAAGAACAGACCTGAACAGAAAACTTGATGTCCAAGCACAGAACTCAAGAGAACCATCAAAAGGTAATTTAAAAAGAGGGAAAAAAGAAAAACAAAACAAAACAAAAAAAAAGCCCTTTGTTTTAAGATACTCAATAAGTTTAAATGATGTGTATCCCTATAAGAAAAGAGGTCATTTGTAACTCTTAAAAACTGTTGTTATCACCTGGGCAGCTAAAAGAGTTACACATAGAGTGAACAGTGACAAACTGTATAGGATGAAATAACAGGACATAAATAGGTATATAGATATATGTATGCATAAATAGGTATATAGATATATGTATGCATAAATACATATACATGTATATATATGTATATACAACTAGAGATGAAAAAGAGTTTAATACTAAAAGAAATGGGAAAAGAAACAAAAGGAATTAAATTTACATGTCACAAAGAAGCTCATGGTGGGAAGGGGGAGAACATCAATACACTGGAAGGGTAAAGAGGTTGGAGACAGGAAATACTCAACACTTATGTGAATTGAAATTGACCCAAAGAGTGAAGAACAATCCAATCTAATGGGGCAGAAAATAAATAGATTCCCAACCCGATATGGGAGTAGAAGGGGAAAAAAATGGACTGCTGGGGAGGGAAGCAGTATAAGGGAGGGAGAGGGTGGGGGGTAGTTCTAGAAAGACTACAGGGAAAATAAGGGGGGAATAAGAAGGGAGGGCAGTAAAAAGGGAAGTAAAATAAGGGAGGGAACTAGGGGGACTGATTGAAAACAAATATTGATGTAGAAGGAAATAGGGAAAGAAGAAAAGGCAGGATCAGGAGTAGAAATCAAAATGCTAGGAAATACACAGCTGGTAATCATAACTCTGAATGTGAATGCAATTAACTCATCCAGACAACGCAAGCGAATAGCAGAGTGGATTAGAATCCAAAACCCTACCATATGCTGTCTAGAAGAAACACACATGGGGAAAGTAGATATGCATAGGGTAAACATAAGAGGATGGAGCCAAATCTATTGGGCATCAACTGATAAAAAGAAGGTAGGAGAGCAATCATGATATCTGACAAAGCCAAAGTAAAAATAAATCTAGTTAAAAGAGATATGGAAGGTAATTACATCCTGATAAAAAATAGTATAGATCATGAGGAAATATCTGTACTCAACATGTATGTACCAAATGGCATAGCATCCAAATTTCTAAAGGAGAAACTAGGGGAGCTCAAGGATGAAATAGATGTAAAAACTATACTAGTGGGAGACCTGAACCTTCTTCTACCCGAACTAGATAAATCAAACCAAAAAATAAATAAGAAAGAGGTAAGAGAAGTGAATGAAATCTTGGGAAAATTATATTTAGTAAATAGGGGGAGAAAAATAAATAGGGACAAAAAGGAATACACCTTCTTTTCAGCAGCACATGGTACATTCACAAAGATTGACCATGTATTAGAGCATAAAAACATTGCAAACAAGTGCAAAAGAGCAGAAATAATAAATGCAACCTTCTCAGATCACAATGCAATGAAAATAATAATTAGTAAGGGTACATGGAGAGGTAAATCAAAAATTAATTGTAAATTAAAAAATACAATTCTCCAAAACTGGTTAGTCAAAGAACAAATCATAGAAACAATTAATAATTTCATTGAAGAAAATGACAATGATGAGACATCCTTTCAAACTATGGGATGCAGTCTAAGCAGAATTCGGGGGAAAATTTATATCCTTGAGTTAATATATTAACAAATTAGGGAGAGTAGAGGTCAATGAATTGGGCATGCAAATTGAAAATCTAGAAAGTGAACAAATTAAAAATCCTCAAAGACTAAATTAGAGATCCTAAAAACCAAAGGAGAAATTAATAAAATTGAAAGTCATAGAACTATTGATTTAATAAATAAGACTAGAAGCTGCTACTTTGAAAAAGAACAACAAATAAAATAGACAAAGTAGTGTTCACTCTAATTAAAAAAAGGAAAGAAAAAACCAAATTAACAGTATCCAAAAAGAAAAGGGAAATCATACCTCTAATGAAGAGGAAATTAAGGCAATCACTAAAAATGATTATGTGCAATTATTTGGCAACAAATATGGCAATCTAGGTGATTAACAGAGGAAGAAATAGATTACCTAAACAACCCCATATCAGAAAAATAAATTGAACAAGCCATCAAAAAACTCCCTAAGAAAAAAATCCCTAGGTCCAGATGGATTCACAAATGAATTCTACCAAACATTCAAAGAACAACTAACCCCAATATTATACAAATTATTTGACAGAATAAGCAAAGAAGGGGTTCTACCAAATATATGATGCTGATCCCAAAACCAGGCAGGTCAAAAAGAGAGAAAGAAAATTATAGACCAAACTCCCTAATGAATATAGGTACAAAAATCTTAAATAGGACATGAGCAAAAAGACTCCAGCTAGTCATCACAAGGGTTATTCACTATGTATGTGAATCACCAGGTATGATTCATATCAGGAATGAATGGATGGTTCAATAGTAGGAAAACTATCCACATAATTGACCATATTAATGAGCAAGCTGACAAAAATCAAATGATTATCTCAATAGATGCAGGAAAAGCCTGTGATAAAATACTATACCCATTCCTATTGAAAACACTAGAAAGTATAGGAATAGAAGAGCCTTTCCTAAAAATAATAAAAAGTATATATATATTGTAAACCTTAAAATTTCTTAGACTTATAAAAGTTGGAAATTTCACCATTGGGAAATTTCATACTTGAAAAATTTCCTATTGATAGTGGGAACTCTATTGGAATGTGAACCCCATTGGCATGGGAGGTTCCTCCTCCTCCCTTCTTAGGATTACTTTAGGACAGAAACTTTTTTTTTAAATATATTTTTTATTTGATCATTTCCAAGCATTATTCGTTAAAGACATAGATCATTTTCTTTTCCTCCCCCCCACCCCCCATAGCCGACGCATAAGTCCACTGGGCATTAGATGTTTTCTTGATTTGAACCGATTGCTTTGTTGATAGTATTTGCATTAGAGTGTTCATTTAGAGTCTATCCTCTGTCATGTCCCCTCAACATCTGTATTCAGGCAGTTGCTTTTTCTCGGTGTTTCCACTCCCATAGTTTATCCTTTGCTTATGAATGGTGTTTTTTTCTCCTGGATCCCTGCAAGTTGTTCAGGGACATTACACCGCCACTAATGGAGAAGTCCATTACGTTCGATTATACCACAGTGTATTAGTCTCTGTGTACAATGTTCTCCTGGTTCTGCTCCTCTCGCTCTGCATCACTTCCTGGAGGTTGTTCCAGTCTCCATGGAACTTCTCCACTTTATTATTCCTTTTAGCACAATAGTATTCCATCACCAACATATACCATAGTTTGTTCAGCCATTCCCCAATTGAGGGGCATCCCCTCGTTTTCCAGTTTTGGGCCACCACAAAGAGCGCAGCTATGAATATTTTTGTACAAGTCTTTGTGTCCATTATCTCTTTGGGGTACAGACCCAGCAGTGCTATGGCTGGGTCAAAGGGTAGATATTCTTTTGTCGCCCTTTGGGCATAGTTCCAAATTGCCCTCCAGAATGGTTGGATCAATTCACAACTCCACCAGCAATGAATTAATGTCCCTACATTGCCACATCCCCTCCAGCATTCATTACTTTCCTTTGCTGTTATGTTAGCCAATCTGCTAGGTGTGAGGTGATACCTCAGAGTTGTTTTGATTTGCATCTCTCTGATTATAAGAGATGTAGAACACTTCTTCATGTGCTTGTTGATAGTTTTGATTTCTTTATCTGAGAACTGCCTATCCATGTCCCTTGCCCATTTATCAATTGGAGAATGGCTTGATTTTTTGTACAATTGATTTAGCTCATTATAAATATGAGTAATTAAACCTTTGTCAGAGGTTTCTATGAAGATTTTTTCCCAATTTGTTGTTTCCCTTCTGATTTTAGTTATATTGGTTTTGTTTGTACAAAAGCTTTTTAGTTTGATGTAGTCAAAATTATTTATTTTACATTTTGTGATTCTTTCTATATCTTGCTTGGTTTTAAAGCCTTTCCCCTCCCAAAGGTCTGACATGTATACTATTCTGTGTTTACCCAATTTACTTATGGTTTCCTTCTTTATGTTTAAGTCACTCACCCATTTTGAATTTATCTTGGTGTAGGGTGTGAGGTGTTGATCTATTCCTAGTCTCTCCCACACTGTCTTCCAATTTTCCCAGCAGTTTTTATCGAATAGTGGATTTTTGTCCCAAAAGCTGGGATCTTTGGGTTTATCGTATACTGTCTTGCTGAGGTCGCTTTCCCCCAGTCTATTCCACTGATCTTCCTTTCTGTTTCTTAGCCAGTACCAAATTGTTTTGATGACTGCTGCTTTGTAATATAGTTTTAGGTCAGGGACTGCAAGGCCCCCATCATATGTGTTTTTTTTCATTATTTCCCTGGATATCCTTGATCTTTTGTTCTTCCAAATGAACTTTGTTATGGTTTTTTCTAAATCAGTGAAGAAGTATTTTGGTAGTTCAATGGGTATGGCACTAAATAGATAAATAAGTTTGGGTAGGATGGTCATTTTTATTATATTGGCTCGTCCTATCCATGAGCAGTTAATGTTTTTCCATTTGTTCAGGTCTAGTTTTAGTTGTGTGGTGAGTGTTTTGTAGTTGTGTTCATATAGTTCCTGTGTTTGTCTTGGGAGATAGATTCCTAGGTATTTTATTTTGTCTAAGGTGATTTTGAATGGGATTTCTCTTTCTAGTTCTTGCTGCTGAGCTGTGTTGGAGATATATAGAAAAGCTGATGATTTATGTGGGTTTATTTTGTATCCTGCAACTTTGCTAAAGTTGTTGATTATTTCAATTAGCTTTTTGGTTGAATCTCTAGGATTCTTTAAGTAGACCATCATGTCATCCGCAAAGAGTGATAACTTGGTCTCCTCCTTGCCTATTTTGATGCCTTCAATTTCTTTATCTTCTCTAATTGCTACTGCTAGTGTTTCTAGTACAATGTCAAATAGTAGGGGTGATAATGGGCATCCTTGTTTCACTCCTGATCTTATTGGGAATGCATCTAGTTTATCCCCATTGCAGATGATATTAGCTGATGGTTTTAGATATATACTGTTTATTATTTTTAGGAATGACCCTTCTATTCCTATGCTTTCTAGTGTTTTTAGTAGGAATGGGTGTTGTATTTTATCAAAGGCTTTTTCTGCATCTATTGAGATAATCATGTGGTTCTTGCTAGTTTGCTTGTTGATGTGGTCAATTATGTGGATGGTTTTCCTAATGTTGAACCAGCCCTGCATCCCTGGTATGAATCCTACTTGATCATGGTGAATGATCCTTCTGATCACTTGCTGGAGTCTTTTTGCTAGTATCCTATTTAAGATTTTTGCATCTATATTCATTAGGGAGATTGGCCTATAGTTTTCTTTCTCTGTTTTTGACCTGCCTGGTTTTGGAATCAGTACCATGTTTGTGTCGTAAAAGGAGTTTGGTAGAACTCCCTCTTTTCTTATTATGTCAAATAGTTTGTATAGTATTGGGATTAACTGTTCTCTGAATGTCTGATAGAATTCACAGGTGAATCCATCAGGCCCTGGGGATTTTTTCTTAGGAAGTTCTTTGATGGCTTGATGGATTTCAATTTCTGATATGGGATTATTTAAGAATTCTATTTCCTCTTCTGTTAGTCTAGGCAGTTTGTATTTTTGTATATATTCATCCATTTCTCCTAAATTGGTGTATTTATTGCCATATAATTGGGCAAAGTAATTTCTAATGATTGCCTTAATTTCCTCCTCATTGGAGGTGCTGTCCCCCTTTTCATCTTTAATGCTGTGAATTTGCTTTTCTTCCTTCCTTTTTTTAATTAGATTGACCAGTACTTTGTCTATTTTGTTTGTTTTTTTCAAAGTACCAGCTTCTTGTCTTATTTATTAAATCAATAGTTCTATCACTTTCGATTTTATTAATTTCTCCCTTAATTTTAGGATTTCTAATTTGGTTTTCTGCTGGGGGTTTTTAATTTGATCGCTTTCGAGTTTTTTCAATTGCATTTCCAATTGATTGATCTCTGCTCTCCCTTGTTTGTTAATATAAGCTTTCAGGGATATGAGTTTGCCTCTGATTACCACTTTGGCTGCATCCCAAAAGGTTTGAAAGGATGTTTCGCCATTGTCATTTTCCTTGATGAAATTATTAATTGTTTCTATGATTTCTTCTTTAACTAAACGGTTTTGGAGTATCATATTGTTTAATTTCCAATTGGTTTTAGATTTGGTTTTCCATGTACCATTACTAATCATTATTTTTATTGCCTTGTGATCTGAGAAGGCTGCATTCATTATTTCTGCTTTTTTGCATTTGTGTGCTATGTTTCTGTGACCTAATGTATGGTCAATTTTTGTGAATGTGCCATGTGGTGCTGAGAAGAAGGTGTATTCCTTTTTATCCCTATTTATTTTTCTCCATATGTCTATTAATTCTAATTTTTCTAAGATTTCATTCACTTCTTTTACCTCTTTCTTATTTATTTTTTGATTTGATTTATCTAAATTTGATAATGGTTGGTTTAAGTCTCCCACTAGTATGGTTTTATTGTCTATTTCTTCCTTCAATTCTCCTAGTTTCTCCATTAGAAATTTGGGTGCTATATTATTTGGTGCATACATGTTGATTAATGATATTTCCTCATTGTCTAGAGTCCCTTTTAACAAAATATAATTACCTTCCCTATCCCTTTTGATCAGGTCTATTTTTGCATTGGCTTTATCAGATATCATGATTACCACTCCTGCCTTCTTTCTATCAGTTGAGGCCCAGAAGGTCTTACTCCATCCTTTAATTCTGACCTTGTGGGTGTCAACCCGCCTCATGTGTGTTTCTTGAAGACAACATATGGTAGGGTTTTGGATTCTAATCCATTCTGCTATTCGTCTACGTTTTATGGGTGAGTTCATCCCATTCACGTTCAAAGTTATGATTGTCATTTGTGGACTCCCTGGCATTTTGATTGCCTTCCCTAATTCTAACCTTTTCTTCTTCGGCTCTACCTTTTAGTCCAGTGATTTACTTTGAATCAGTCCCCTTGTCCCCTCCCTTGATGTTTCCCTTTTTAGTCCCTCCCTTTTTCTTCCCTCCCCCTCCCCCCTCTCTTTCCCTCCCTTTTTGTTCTCCCTCTCCCCCTCCCCCCCTCAGTTTTCCCTTCTCCTTACCCTTGTTGGGTAAGATAGAATTCAAGATCCCAATGGATCTGGATGTTTTTCCCTCTCAGAGTTGATTTCCCTGAGATTGAGGTTTAAGTTAAAAAAAAAAAACCCTCTCTTCCTCTCCTTCTTAAAGGAGTTTTCTTCCCCTCCCCTTCCCATGTGAATCTTTGTGTGAGAACGATTATTCTATTTGGTCTTTCTTTACCCCCTATTTATACATTACATTTTCCCCACATATTAGTATACATAGATTGATATAAATGTAGTCCTTATAGAAGAGAGTTTGAGTAAAAGAAGAAGATAACATTTTTCCCCTTTCCTTAATATTTACCTTTTCAGGTATTCCTTGCTCTTTGATTTTCGGTATCAAACTTTCCACAGAGCTCTGGTCTTTTCTTTGCAAAAAGCTGGAAGTCTTCTATTTTGTTGAATGCCCATACTTTCCCTTGGAAGTATATAGTCAGTTTTGCTGGGTAGCTGATTCTTGGTTGAAGGCCTAGCTCTCTTGCCTTTCTGAAGATCATGTTCCATGCCTTACGATCATTCAGAGTAGAACTTGCAAGGTCTTGTGTGACCCTGATTGGCATTCCTTTATATCTAAATTGTCTTTTTCTGGCTTCCTGTAGGATTTTTTCTTTTGTTTGATAGCTTTGGAATTTGGCAATTACATTCCTGGGAGTTGTCTTTTGGGGGTTTAGTGTAGAAGGTGTTCTGTGAGCTCTGTCAGTGGCTGTATTGCCCCCTTGTTCTAGAATCTCTGGGCAATTTTCTTTGATTATATCTTGTATCACCATGTCCAGTTTGGTGTTTATTTCTGGCTTTTCTGGGAGTCCAATTATTCTTAAATTTTCTCTTCTCCCTCTATTTTCCAGATCTATTACCTTGTCGGTGAGATATTTTATGTTCTCTTCTAATTTCTTGGTGTTTTGGCTTTGCTTTATTAGTTCTTGCTTTAAAGCCTGGTTTTCTTTTACAGTTTGGTCAAACTGGTTTTGTAGATGCGTGAATTTCTTTTGCATTATTTCCCACTTTTCCTCCCAGAGGGCTTCCATCTTTTTGGTCATTTCTGATTCAAATTCTTCATGGGTTTGTGGAGAGTTTCTATTTCCTTTGGAAGATTTTGGAGAATTTTCTTGTATATCTTCTTCTATCTGCTCTGTATTTTGTATTTTGGCTCCATAGAATGTGTCCAAAGTCGCCCCTTTCTTCTTATTTTTCTTGGTATTTTGGGGCTTCTGTGCTTCTGTGGAGTTTGCTGCCATCTCTGAATGTGGAGGATTAGCTTTTCTTATCTCTGTCTGGTGATCAGAGGCTTTAGTCCAGGGCAGATTGTCCCTTCTATGAGCTTTCCCTGGGTTAAACTGAATATGCCTCACTGGAACTGGAATGGAAGGGTCGGACCACGAGGCCACACTCTCCCCCCGGCTCGCTTTCCGGAAGTTGCCTTCAGAATCGCTGGCCGTGAGGCTGTTTCCTCGGCCTGCAGGGGGGATGGGCTGCAGCTTCCCCAAGCTCTGGGCAAGGACTTTCACTGAGACTTGGATAGCAGGATCCAGCCCCTGAGGCTGTCTTGCCCGCCCTGAGGGTTGCTGTTGTTTCGACCAGCTCTCTGCAGCGGAAGCCCCAGGCAGTAACTTTCACCCGGACTCGGGTAGAAGGCCCTGAGGGTTGTGGTTCGGAGGACTCTGCTCTCTGAGCCCGGCCGGGCTGCGGCTTCCGGGAGCCTTGGACTCTGTGCTCCTACCCCTGAGGTCCGAGTGATCTCGGGTTCTGGCTTTTGAGGGGAGCCGTACCTTTTGAACCAGGTCCAGGTCCAGGAGGAGGGTTCCCAGGGTCTGTGCTGTTGATTGTTTTGAATTTCGGCACCTTAGGAGCTTTTGGTTTGAGATCGGTCAGGAAGGGTTTTCCGGAGATCTGAGCTTTAGCTTTCTCTAAGCCGCCATCTTAACCGGAAGTCAGGACAGAAACCTTTTGCTGAACAATGGAAAGGGCTTTGACCTATGCTTAAGCATAGAACAGGAATTTCTTTGAGTCATGATTGATTTTAGAATTGATACAATAGAAATACTTGGAATGACAGAACCAGGTCTTGGAAAATACAATTTCCACCCCACTCAGTCCTAACAGGATTTAGGAAGGGCTGCAGCAAAGGATCAAGATTTAATTATTGAGAATATGACCTTCAACAGACATGTGCAAAGCCACAGACCTCTTGGCAGCCTTGGGTTAAGCTAGAGCCACCATTGGCACAGGGAAGACATGGACAGTGATTGGTAGATGTGAGAACTGAGGGGAGGGAATTTGGATGGTTTCCTTAAAGATAGAGGGGTCTGAGGACTGAGGGGGTGGTTGGAGAGGTTTTTGGTCTGAGAGATGGTGCTTTGAGAGTTGGCTCTGAAGGAAGCTGGAGGTAGAGGCCCCTGGGACTGTTTCTCCATTTTGGTCACGTGAGTAATAGGGACTGATCTCCTTTCTTTGCCTCAGCTATCTAAGGGCTTGGGCCTTTTGGCCCAGCCTAAACAGAAGGGGTATTTAAGCCCTATTCCCTTCTCTCCCCTTTCTCTCTCCCTCTCTCTCTCTATCTCTAATTCCTTTCTTCCTCCTGTTTGTAATTAAACTCTATAAAAGGTTGACTGCTGACTTGATTTTTCATTTAGGAATTACATAGCTGAATTCCTTGGCGACCTTAGAATTAATATATATCAGTCTTTTAAAGTGATTTCCTTGTCACAATATATATATATATAAAGCCATCAGCAAACATCATCTGCAATGGGGATAAATTAGAAGCCTTCCCAATAAGATCAGGAGTGAAGCAAAGATGCCCATTATCACCTCTATTATTTAACAATGTACTAGAAACACTAGCAGTAGCAATTATAGAAGAAAAAGAAAGTGAAGGTATTAAAATTGGCAATGAGGAGGCCAAGCTATCAATCTTTGTGGATGATATGATGGTCTACTTAAAGAATCCTAGAGAATCAATCAAAAAGCTAGTCGAAATAATCAACAACTTTAGCAAATTTGCAGGATACAAAATAAACCAGCATAAGTCATTAGCATTTCTATATATTGCCAACCCATTTCAGCAGCAAAAATTAGGAAAAGAAATTCCATTTAAAATCACCATAGACAGGACTTCTGGTCAAGATGGCAGCTTAGAGAGAGCTAAAGTTCAGATCTCCAGAAACCCTTCCTTACTGATCTCAAACTATATGCTTCTAGGGCACCAAAATTCAAAACGAACAACAGGATAGATCCTGGGAACCCTCCTCCTGGACTTGGATCAAAAGGTATGGCTCCCCAAAAGCCAGAACCCAAGATCACTCGGATCTAAGGGGTAAGCAGAAGGAAGGTCCCAGGACCCTTCCCCCCCCCCCCAACCCAGAGCTCTGAGTCCGAGGCAGCAGCGGGAATCTCAGAGCCAGCAAAAGGTCAGCTATTCTGAAGGCCCTGAAGGCACTCAACACACACAGCAGGGAAAAAGAAAGAGACAGGGGGAGTCTGTAGCCCCTGGCTGGATCCTTCCATATGAGTCTCACAGAAGGTCCCTGCTTCAGGGCATACTCAGTCCAACCCAGCTGAAGTTAATCCTATCAGGAGCCCTCAGAG
The DNA here is from genome assembly GCF_027887165.1 of Monodelphis domestica. Taxonomy (NCBI): domain Eukaryota; kingdom Metazoa; phylum Chordata; class Mammalia; order Didelphimorphia; family Didelphidae; genus Monodelphis; species Monodelphis domestica. Next base: position 205,567,941 of record NC_077233.1, on the reverse strand, counting down.
CTCCGGGTAGCCATGGCCCCTCCCCCCTCAGAGTGCAGGCTCTTCTGGCCAGCAAAGGCACTGAAATACCTTGCTGAGAGTGCAGAGCCAGGCTCAAAGCATGGAAGTAAGGCAGCGAAGAAGCATCAGGAGGGAACTGAGAGCAGTAACACCCCAAAACCCAGGCTTCCCCGGGAAGATAGAACAACAGCTGCATAAGACAGACAATTTGCCTAGGGCTAAAGCCTCTGAACACCAAACAGAGATGAGAAAAGCTAGTCCTCCCCACTCAGATAGAGATGGAAAACAGCACAGAAAAGCTTCAAAACACCAAGAAAAAACAAGAAGAAAGGGGCGACTTTGGACACATTATATGGAGCAAAAATACAAAATGCAGAGGAGATAGAAGAGGAAACACAAGCAAATGCCCTGACCTTCCAAAGAAAATGGAAACCCTCCACAAAGTCATGAAATATTTGAAATGGAAATGATAAAAAAGATGGAAGCCTTCTGGTAGGAAAAGTGGGAAGTAATGCAAAATAAATTCACGCATCTACAAAACTGGTTTGACCAAACTGAAAAGGAAAACCAGGCTTTAAAGGTCAGAATCAGGCAACTGGAAGACAAAGAGCATGTAAAAGAGCAAGAATTAATAAAGCAAAGCCAAAATACCAAGAAATTAGAAGAGAACATAAAATATCTCACCGACAAGGTGACAGATCTGGAAAATAGAGGGAGAAGAGACAATTTAAGAATAATTGGACAACCAGAAAAGCCATAAATAAACAGCAAACTCGACATCGTAATACAAGATATAATCAAAGAAAATTGCCCAGAGATTCTAGAACAAGAGGGCAATACAGGCATTGAAAGAGTTCACAGAACACCCTCTACACTAAATCCCCAAAAGACAACTCCCAGGAATGTAATTGCCAAATTCCAAAGCTTTTAAGCAAAAGAAAAAAATCTTACAAGAAGCCAGAAAAAGAAAATTTAGATATAAAGGAATGCCAATCAGGATCACACAAGACCTTGCAAGTGCCACTCTAAATGACCGTAAGGCATGGAACATGATTTTCAGAAAGGCAAGAGAGCTAGGCCTTCAACCAAGAATCAGCTATCCATCAAAACTGACTATATACTTCCAAGGGAAAGTATGGGCATTCAACAAAATAGAAGATTTCCAAGTTTTTGCAAAGAAAAGACCAGAGCTCTGTGGAAAGTTTGATATCGAAAAACAAAGAGCATGGAATACCTGAAAAGGTAAATATGAAAAAAGGGAAAAGGAGAAAAATGTTATCTTTTTCTTTTATTCAAACTCTCTTCTATAAGGACTACATTTATATCAATCTATGTATACTAACATGTGGGGAAAATGTAATGTGTAAATAGGGGGGAAAGAAAAAACAAATAGAATAATCTTTCTTATACAAAGATTCACACGGGAAGGGGAGGAGAAGAAAACTCTTATAAGAAGGAGAGGAAGAAAGTTTTTACTTAAATCTTACTCTCAGGGAAATCAACTCTGAGAGGGAAGAACATCCAGATCCATTGGGATCTTGAATTCTATCTTACCCAATAAGGGTAGGGAGAAGGGAAAACCAAGGGGGGGGACACAAAAAAGGGAGGGAAGAAGAGGGGGGTGGGGCAGGGAACAAAAAGGGAGGGGTTGGAAAGGGAAACATATCAAGGGAGGGGACAAGAGGGACTGATTTAAAGTAAATCACTGGATTAAAAGGTTAGAGCTAAAGAAGAAAGGTTAGAATTAGGGAAGGATATCAAAATGCCAGGGAGTCCAAAAGTGACAATCATAACTTTAAAAGTGAATGGGATGAACTCACCCATGAAACATAGATGATAGCAGAATGGATTAGAATCCAAAACCCTACCATATGTTGTCTTCAAGAAAAACACATGAGGTGGGTAGACACCCACAAGGTCAGAATTAAAGGATGGAGTAAGACCTTCTGGGCCTCAACTGAAAGAAAGAAGGCAGGAGTTGCAATCATGATATCTGATAAAGCCAAAGCCAAAATAGGCCTGATTAAAAGGGATAGGGAAGGTAATTATATTCTGTTAAAAGGAACTTTAGATAATGAGGAAATATCACTAATCAACATATATGCACCAAATAATATAGCACCCAAATTTCTAATGGAGAAACTAGGAGAATTGAAGGAAGAAATAGACAGTAAAACAATATTAGTGGGAGACTTGAACCAACCATTATCAAATTTAGATAAATCAAATCAAAAAATAAATAAGAAAGAAGTAAAAGAAATGAATGAAATCTTAGAAAACTTAGAATTAATAGACATATAGTGGTAGTCTCTCGGTGATCGAGAATGACTATTGTCTTTGTGCAGTTTCATCTACGGTGTACCCTCATGTGGCTTTGGAGTCCAAAGACTGAGGCTCAAAGTTTGTGGCATGTGGGGCATGGGACGCCAGTTGTTACAGGAGGTGCGGTTGTGGCCTGGTATCAGTGTTCACGCATACAGCGACAAGACGTTGACATCGCTCATCTTCAAAGGTGGTGGTGGCAAGGTTAATGTGGGTTCACCAGCTGCTTCTGACAGAGGCAGCAAGTTCTAGTTGCTTTGGTGTAATGCCAGCCCACTTCAAGTTTGACTTTAGCTGATCCTTGAATCTTTTCTTTGGTCAGCCTTGTTTCCTGAGTCCAGCTGACAGTTCACCATAGAATACCTGTCTTGGTATTTGCTGTGGGTCCATGCAGATGACGTGTCCAAACCATTGTAGCTGGGTTTTGAGGACCATGACTTCGATGCTGGTGGAGTTGGCTCTGTCAAGGACTTCCTGGTTGGTGATTCGGTCCTGCCATCGGATCCTCATGATTGACCGGAGGGAGCATTGGTGGAATAGACATATGGAGAAAAATAAGTAGGGACAAAAAGGAATACACCTTCTTCTCAACACCACATGGCACATTCACAAAGACTGATCATACACTAGGTCACAGAAACATGGCATACAAATGCAGAAAAGCAGAAATAATAAATGCAGCCTTTTCAGATCACAAGGCAATAAAAATAATGATCAGTAATGGTACATGGAAAACCAAATAAAAAATTAATTGGAAATTAAACAATATGATACTCCAAAATCATTTAGTTAGAGAAGAAATCATAGAAACAATTAATAATTTCATTGAGGAAAATGACAAAGGCGAGACATCCTTTCAAACCTTTTGGGATTCAGCCAAAGCAGTAATCAGAGGTAAATTCATATCCCTGAGTGCATATATTAACAAACTAGTGAAAGCAGAGATCAATGAATTGGAAATGCAAATAAAAAAACTCAAAAGCTATCAAAATAAAAACCCCCAGAAGAAAACCAAACTAGAAATCCTAAAAATTAAGGGAGAAATTACTAAAATCGAAAGTGATAGAATTATTGATTTAATAAATAAGACAAAAAGCTGGTACTTTGAAAAAATAAACAAAATAGACAAAGTACTGGTCAATCTAATTTAAAAAAGGAAAGAAGAAAAGCAAATTAACAGCATCAAAGATGAAAAGGGCAACATCACCTCCGATGAAGAGGAAATTAAGACAATCATTAAAAATTACTTTGCCCAATTATATGGCAATAAATACACCAATTTAGGAGATGGATGAATATATACAAAAATACAAACTGCCTAGACTAACAGAAGAGGAAATAGAATTCTTAAATAATCCCATATCAGAAAATGAAATCCAACAGGCCATCAAAGAACTCCCTAAGAAAAAATCCCCAGGGCCTGAAGGATTCACAAGTGAATTCTATCAAATATTCAGAGAACAGTTAATCCCAATACTATACAAACTATTTGACATAATAAGCAAAGAGGGAGATCTACCAAACTCTTTTTATGACACAAACATGATACTGATTCCAAAACCAGGCAGGTCAAAAACAGAGAAAGAAAATTATAGATCAATCTCTATAATGAATATAGACGCAAAAATCTTAAATAGGATACTAGCAAAAAGACTCCAGCAAGTGATCAGAAAGGTCATCCACTATGATCAAGTAGGATTTATACCAGGAATGCAGGGCTGGTTCAATATTAGGAAAACCATCCTCATAATTGACCACATCAACAAGCAAACCAACAAAAATCACATGATTATTTCAATAGACTCAGAAAAAAGGGTTTGATAAAAATACAACATCCATTCCTATTTAAAACACTAGAAAGCATAGGAATAGAAGGGTCATTCCTAAAAAATAATAAACAGTATATATCTAAAACCATCAGCTAATATCATCTGCAATGGGGATAAAGTAGATGCATTCCCAATAAGATCAGGAGTGAAACACAGATGCCCATTATCACCTCTACTATTTGACATTGTACTAAAAACACTAGCAGTAGCAATTAGAGAAGAAAAAGAAATTGAAGGCATCAAAATAGGCAAGGAGGAGAACAAGTTATCGCTCTTCGCAGATGACATGATGGTCTATTTAAAGAATCCTAGAGATTCAACCAAAAAGCTAATTGAAATAATCAACAACTTTAGCAAAGTTGCAGGATTCAAAATAAACCTACATAAGTAATCAGCATTTCTTATATCTCCAACATAGCTCAGCAGCAAAAATTAGAAAGAGAAATCCCATTCAAAATCACCTTAGACAAAATAAAATACCTAGGAATCTATCTCCTGAGACTAACACAGGAACTATATGAACACAACTACAAAACACTCTCCACACAACTAAAACTAGACTTGAGCAATTGGAAAAACATTAACTGCTCATGGATAGGATGAGCTAATATAATAAAAATGAACATCCTACCCAAACTTATCTATCTATTTAGTGCCATACCCATTGAACTGCCAAAAAATGCCTTTACTGATTTAGAAAAAAACATATCAAAGTTCATTTGGAATAACAAAGGATCAAGGATATCCAGGGAAATGATGGGGAAAAAAAGCACAAAGGAAGGGGGCCTTGCAGTCCCAGATCTCAAACTATATTACAAAGCAGAGTCATTAAAACAATTTGGTACTGGCTAAGAGACAGAAAGGAGGATCAGTGGAATAGACTTGGGGCAAGTGACCTCAGCAAGACAGTATACGATAAACCCAAATATCCCAGATTTTGGGACAAAAATCCACTATTCAATAAAAACTGCTGGGAAAATTGGAAGACAGTGTGGGAGAGATTAGGACTGGATCAACACCTCACACCCTACACCAAGATAAATTCAAAATGGGTGAATGACTTAAACATAAAGAAGGAAACCGTAAGTAAATGAGGTAAACACAGAATAGTATACATGTAAGACTTTGGGAAGGGAAAGACTTTAAAACCAAGCAAGACATAGAAAGAGTCATAAAATATAAAATAAATAATTTCAACTACATCAAATTAAAAAGCTTTTGTAGAAACAAAACCAATATAACTAAAATCAGAAGGGAAGCAACAAATTGGGAAACAATCTTCATAAAAACCTCTGACAAAGGTTTAATTACTCAAATTTATAAAGAGCTAAATCAATTGCACAAAAAATCAAGCCATTCCCCAATTGATAAATGGGCAAGGGGCATGAATAGGCGGTTTTCAGATAAAGAAATCAAGACTATTAATAAGCACATGAAAAGTGCTCTAAATCTCTTGTAATCGAGAAATGCAAATCAAAACAACTCTGAGGTATCACCTCACACCTAGCAGATTGGCTAACATGACAGCAAAGGAAAGTAATGAATGCTGGAGGTGGTGTGGCAAAGTAGGGACATTAATGCATTACTGGTGGAGTTGTGAATTGATCCAACCATTCTGGAGGTCAGTTTGGAACTATGCCCAAAGGTCTCTAAAAGACTGTCTGTCCTTTGATCCAGCCTTAGCACTGCTGGGTTTGTACCCCCAAAGAGATAAGGAAAAAGGCATGTACAAAAATATTCATAGCTGTGCTCTTTGTGGTGGCAAAAAAATTGGAAAATGAGGAGATGCCCTTCAATTGGGGAATGGCTGAACCAATTGTTGTATATGTTGGTGATGGAATACTATTGTACTAAAAGGAATAATAAAGTGGAGGAATTCCATGGGGACAGAAACCACCTCCAGGAATTGATGCAAAGTGAGAGGAGCAGAACCAGGAGAACATTGTACCCAGAGACTGATACACTGTGGCACAATCGAATGTAATGGACTTCTCCATTAGTGGCAATGCAATGACCCTGAACAATTTGGTGGAATCTACCAGAAAAACCACTATCCACATTCAGAGGAAACACTGTGGGAGTAAAAACACTGAAGAAAAACAATTGCTTGAATACATGGGTCAAAGGGATATGGTTGGGGATGTAGACTCTAAATCAACATCCTAATTCAAACAACAAAATGGAAATAGGGTCTGATCAAGGACACAAGTAATACCCAATGAAATTGTGAGTCAGCCACAGGAGGGGTGAATGGAAGGGAGGGAGGGTAAAAAAGTGAGTATTGTAACCAAAAAAATAAAATTAGATAGATAGATAGATAGATAGATAGATAGATAGATAGATAGATAGATAAATGAGAGAAAATAATACAAAATTCAATAATAAGAACATGACTGCCCTTGTTAGATTACATCTGGAATACTGTGTTCTTATTGGTAAGCTATAGACATCCAAAAGAGTACAATCTGGCTTGCAAAGGAACTGAAGTATATGCCATATGAAAATAGTAGAAAGATTTATACAGTTTTATCCTATAGAAGGAAAGGAATAAGCATTTATACAGCTTTTACTAGGATTTACAAATATCATCTTATTTGATCCTCACAATAACACTGCAAGGGAGGCATTGTTACTTTCCCCATTTTCTAGTTGAGAAACCTGAGGCAAACAGAGGTAAAGTGACTGACCAAAGGTCACATAGCTGGTAAGAGGATGAGTCTTCATTTGAAATCAGAACTTTCTGGTTCCAGTCCCAGTGCTCCATCCACTATGCCACCTAGATTTTCTGTTATGCTGGCGCATACCTGTAATCCTTGCTACTAAGGAGGATGAGACTTGTGGATTACTTAAACTCAGGGGTTTTGAGCTGCAGAGAGCTAAGTCAATGAGGTGTCTACACTAAATCCAACACCAATATGATAAGCCCCCAGTAACAGAGAGTCATCAGACTATTTAAGTACGGTGGAGAATTGGTCCAGAAAGAGAGCAGGCTAAACCTACCATGTTGATAAAAAAATGGGAGCAGGTTTACAAGTGACCACTGAACTTCCTTCCTATGTAACTTGCCCTGGGTCACAAAGCTTAGTAAGTGTCTGAGACTGTATTTGAACTCATGGCTTCCTGACATCAGACTTATTACTCTATCCATTGTGCTATTTATTGAAGGAGTCTACTACCGAGATCCTTTGCAACTCTGAATTCTATAATTCTCTTCCTCCCTTATCCATAAGATAGTCTACATGTTTTATATAACTGCACTTTGATTATGATGCTTGTAATTGAATGTTACACTAAAAAAACTGTTTTTAAATCTTTCTGCAAGTGAAAGAAGTCAAGGTTCTCTAACTTTTCTTCCATTATTGTTTTTGTTGTTGTTGAGTCATTTCAGACTCTTAATTTAGGATTTTCTTGGCAGATACTGGAGTGGTTTGAAATTTTCTTCTCAAGCTTATTTTACAGATGAAGAAACTGCGGCAAACAGAATTGACTTTCCCAGAGTAAGTGTCTGAGGTCAAATTTGAACTCATGAAGATGAGTCTTCCTGATTCCAAACCCAACTCTTATCCACTGTGCCAACTGGGTGCCCTTTCTTCCAATAGCGGTACTTTAAAGAGGCAATATGTTCCAGTGGACAGAGCACTTGGTTGAAAGTCAGGAAGACCGGGTCTCAAATCCCAACTTTTATACTATCTCTGGGCCTCAGACAAAGTCAGTCACCCTTTCTGAACCTCAATTTTCTCATCTATAAATATGTATAATAACAATAGCCCACCTTTATTCCCAGGATTTTTGTGAGAATCATGTGATATGTGTAACAAGCATTTGGAAACTAAGGCACCATATAAATATGAACTATTACTTTAAGTGGACAGAAGTATATGTAACTAGGGATTCCTTTAACTTGTACATTTGTGAATTCTAAGATATATGCTTCTTATACACCTTTTTACTCTGAGCTTTTACCCCCAAATCACACCTTCCTGCTAAGATTCACTAAATAAAAATAATCAACTTCCATTCATCCAGAAACCCTTCTTAATACCCACGGTGAGTATTTCCAATTAGATTTGATGAAAATATACAAAATAAACTGATAAAAATGCAAAAGAAATTTGATGAAAATATATGAAAGAAAATCGACAAAAGAAATTGAAGACAAAATCCCAGCTCTCAAGGAATAGTGGATAGCAATTTGGGGCTACAAAAGTGACAGGTTACTTCTGATGTCAACTCTGATGCTGCTGAACCTAAGACCAGCCTTGGGTATAAATGAAATTAGTGCATTTAAACTTGGTATAATCTCATTGATATTAAATCACTAAACATCAGAGCCCCAAGTGATCTTGGAAGCTACCTAGTCCAACTCAAGTCTGTAAAAGAGTCTTACATTATACCTATAAAAACTTTCATCTATATTTTACTGGAAGACCTCCAATGAGGAAATACACATTATTTCTGAGAGTAACCCATTCATTTCTGAATGACTGTAGTTATTAGGAAGGGAGAAAGTAAGGTGAAAATACTCCTAGGAAATGTAATACATGAATTTGCATCCACATTAAAGTGAAAACATTAGGGTGAAAATAACTTCTACCTTTCCTGAATATAGGCTTTACTGGAGAGAAGATAGGCATCCCAGGTAGAATATGTATGGGAGAAAAAGTCACAAAAGGAGAAAAAAGCCAGGGAAAGGAGAAAATGGGAATAGAAACTTCTCCAAATTCACAATTACACCCAGGCTTACCTAACTTCTGATTATATCTAGTCATGAAGATTAAAAAGAAAAGATTTAGTTAATTGCCTTTAGGACAAAGAAGCCTCCATAGTAAGCAGAGGAATATCAATGTTCTCAAACCACCCATAAATATCCAGCCACAGGACAGTTAATATAATATTGCTTTAAGAGGAAAAAATGTGGCCCAGAAACAATGGGATCCAATAAATCTTGGAGATTTGGAAGTAGAGTCAGCCTGCTTTAGAATAAGAAGAGGTAGGTTAATCTCTAGCAATTTCATACTTTGGGTTTCTCTGGCATTTTTAAGTGAAATGATCTTATTTCCAAAGACCTTAATACGATTTGAGGCGGAGAGAAGCATTAAAAAAATCCATATTTCATTCCAGGTCAATGTTCTGCTCGCTCTATTCTAATTTTTAATGCAATGTGGAAGAGAGGCTAAAAACAAAAAGGGAAAGCCTTTGAGAAAGCTATAAATTGACATTCACTGAGGCATATATTTGAAGCCCAAGATCTTTTGATGTGAATATGGTTTTTGCAACTTGCCTTCATTTGGAAAAAGACCACAATAAAAATTATTGAAGGCATCCTTGAGAATATTTCCTATTAAAGAGGTAGAAAATGATATTTGCATTTAAAACTCTTTTTTAAAATTCAACTGATATGCAAGTATATGTTTTCTTTTCTTTTCTAGTTTAATTCTTTTCTTTTACAGAAAATAATTGCCATTTCTGGTATCTAAGAGAGAGAGAGAGAGCAAAAGAACTATAGCACATAACAGACTGCTAAATAAATCAGATTCAATCTGCCTTTTGCATATATCTTCTCTGGTCTAGTCTTCTCAGGTTTCTGCTATTCATCTACTGATGAAGAAATCTCCCCGTGGTACAATGCGCAATGTCCACAGGTATTATAAATAGCCCTCCATGGAGCTCCACTGAGGGATAAAGAGTGGGGTCAATTCAAAGTCAAGTTTAAAATTTTAAGGCAAATGAGTATATCATTTGCATGCAGAATGGCAGTCAGTCCCTTTTTGGGGGAAAGATTTACAGGTGCTTTAAACTCAGACCTAATCTATAAAGCCAATAGGCAAAAGAGAAAGAAAAAAGGAAAGAAAAGAATAATTCCACATCCCATTTTATTTGCCAAAGAGGATTATTTGTCAGAATAGAGAAATATGTCTATAGGCTGCTTTTGGTTATGGTTCTGAAGACCAAAAAGCAAATTCATGATGGAAGTATAACAAAGGCACCATGTAACCAATAGGCACTGCTCATCCAGACTTCATATACATTGAGTATCTATGGCAATTAAAATTAAAAAAATTAATTACCTCTTTCTTTATCATGATGTGCCCTAACAATATAATCGAAACAAACAACCTATCCATAAATGGTATATTCTCAAAGTTATTCATTTTCCTGTCTCTAAAAGGAAGGAGAGTAAATCCCTTTCTTCTTAAAGAATCTGGTCAAAAATCCAGAGCATTCTAGGAAAGACTCATTTTTCAGACAATAGTCATGGTGAATATGCGATTGTTCCAACACATTACAAAAAAAAAAATTACAAAGAATTTGGTGAAAAAAATGTCATCAGAGAAAACTCAGTCAGGGGAGGGGGGAGGGAAGGGGGAGATGATCTGATTATATAGCAAGAAGGAGAAACAATCAATGTGTCTAGTCTATAAGCTCCCTGAGTTTCCATGCAATGTTTAAAGAAAATGTGGGAAGTTTCAGATCATTGGAAGTAGCCTCTTCTGCGACTTTTTAGAAGGATGTAGATGTAATTTGCACATAAAAAAAAAAAGTGGGGATAGGTTCCAATTTACACCTTCTGGCTGAAGGCTCCACATGGAGATCAGAGTTGGGGAAGCCCCTGCCTGAGGCTGAATCATACCTCACCAGTGAAGGGATGGTAGGCTTATTAAGTCTCTGTCTTTTTTCCATATTTCCACTTTTCACTCTTTCCACCTCTTCATAAATAAAAGCTTCTAAAAGTCATTTTGACTTAAGCTATAATATTTTAAAATCAACAACCACAACATTTCTTTATAACTCTCTTATTGAGTTAAAACCTAAATTTAAAACTTACAATAGGAATTAAAACCAAATAATCACCAAATTGAAGAACCAAGTGGCACAATGAATTAGAGTACTGGATCTAGAGGGGGAAAGACTATCTTACTGAAGTCAAATCTGGCCTCAGACACATACTAGCTGCATGACTTGAGGCAAGTCATTTAATTCTGCCTCTATTTCCTCATCTCTATAAATAAGCTGGAGAAGGAAATGGTATACTATTCCAGTATCTTCCCCCCCCAAAAAAAAATCTCAAAATGGGTCACAATGAGTCAGAAACAACAGAAAAATAACTGAATAGCAACAAATTTTAAAGACTGGAATGAGGATGTGGAAATTGAGAGAAAATAACCAAAGATGTAGGAGGACCATAGGCGCAGAGATTAGATATAGAAGGAACCTCAGAAGCAATAAAGTTCAAACCTTTCACTTTTCAAATGAGAAGATTGAGATCAAGAGAGATGAAATGATTTGTCCAAGATTACACAGGCAGTAAGTAACAATGAAGAATTTGAAACTAAATTTTCTAATTCCAAATATGTATCAAGGATAGCATTTAAATCTTCTTAGCACGAATCAATTTTCTGTGCTCACAAGTACTTTGCAAAGGATGTAGATAAAATTTATGATGAGATTCTTCCTCAAAAGAATATAGAGAAGAAGCCACAGTTTCCTAAGGGCAAGAACTGTGTTTGACCTCTATTCATATCTTCAGCATTTAGTACAAGACTCAAATCACTTTTAAAATACTTTTCAGGGTAGCTCAGTGAATATAGAGCCAAGCTTGGAGACAAGAGGTCCTTGGTTCAAATCTGGCCTCAGACACTTCCTTTGTGACCCTGAGAACGTCACTACACCCCAGGTGCCTACCCCTTCCCACTCTTCTGCCTTGCAACCTATTTTGGAATAGATTCTAAGACAAAAGGTAAGAGATTTTTTAATGATCATTGACTTACTTACTTAACATCTTTTACTGGTAATGGAAATGAGAAATAAGATTTGATTGTTTGTGGCTTCCCTTCTTATTGGTATCAAAGAATCCACTTGTCAATCTGCCATACCATCTCCGTAAGGCATTTATTTGGGTCATGCTGAAGAGAAGCCTCAAAGCCACTGTAGAGTCCTCCACTATCACTGACATGGGAAATTGCAAAGGCTAAAAAGGAACTTTAGGTGGCTTGATCTGGAGGATCCTGAGAATAATTTAAAGACATAATGTTACACACCTCTAATGATTCATATGATGGCAGAAAGGATCAAGAAAATGTCTGCTACTGGCCTTCCATTCAAATTTTAATAATCTGGTTTATATATGACTACACCTGTAGACCCGAAGACTTTAATTCAAATACTGATTCAGATATTTAATAATTGTGTGACCTGTACTAAGTCAATTTTCCTTTGTCTCCCTCAGTAGCCTCATCTTTAAAATAAGGATAAAAGCACCTACATCCCATGGTTTTTATAAATATATGATGAAACAACTTTGTAAAACACTTTGCAAACCTTAAAACACTATGCAAATACTAGTGGTCATTATAATTCTTTTGCTGCCCCCTTTCAATAGAATATTAGTTGTTTAGAGGGAAAGGACTATTTTCTTGCTGAGTTTCTATCACTAACCCCTGGCATAATGTCTGACACATAGGAAGTACTTAATAAATGCTTATTGATTGATTCTCCATGGAGAAAGAAATGACAAACCACTCCAGTGTCTTTGCCAAGAAAACCTAACAGACAGTATGGTCAGTGGGGTCACAAAGAGTTGGATACAAATGAACAAACAACAACACATTAACTGAATGATTGGTGAGGCTTTCATCTATCCAGATGATTAAATGAAGGAGATTCAGAAGAGAATGGCATATTCAGGAGCTGAACATCTAAATAAAATTGACATCAGGACATAGGTTTTGTATGTCTGAACAGGGTATATAATAGGCTTTTGAACTGAAACTGAGTATAGGTAATAAGGGTCCAGGAAAATACTTTTGCCTGAAAACTTCTGTCATGAAGACTTTAAGCTGAAAAGGAAGAAAGAAGGACAAAAAGATATAAATTTTTGAGTCAAATAAATACAGAGGGATATGGCAGGAAAAGGTCAGTATTTTACAGAGGAAAATGTCCAGAAGGAAGTAAAATAATAATACTCATGATTTCAGATGAATATACACAAATACTCAGAACCTAGGTACCAAAGTGAACTAGATATCTTATTGCAAAGAGATAAAGTTGGCATGAATGGTATATCTGAGACTGTATAGAATGTGATTCATGAGTTAAACATGGAAATGGACTGATAGTTCTTTAAAAAGGGATATATATATATTTATCTAATGTAAAGGAACAGTGAAATAGCATTTTTATTTTTCTCTAAATTACATGTAAAAGAAAACCTTAACATTTTTTAAAAATTGAGTTCCAAATTGTCTTCCTTTCTCTTCTCTTTCTTCATTGAGAAGGCAAGAAATTGGTATGGATTATACATGAACAGTCATGGAAAACATCACCATATTAATCAGGTTGTGAGAGACTGCAGACCAAAACAAAAACAAACAAACAAACAAAAACAAGAATAATAAAGGTAAAAGAGTATGTTTCCATCTAAATTCAGACTCCATTAGTTCTTTCTCTGAAAGTGGGTAGCATTTTCCCTCACAAGTCCTTCAGAATTGTATTGGATTATTGTATTGCTGAGAATAACTGATTTGCAGTTGATTCTAATATACTATTGCTCTTACTATGGACAATGTTCTCCTGGTTCTGCTCATTTCACTCTGCATAAGTTCATATAAGTCTTCCCAACTTTTTCTGAAAGCATACTGCTCATCATTCCTTATAGAACAATAGTATTTCATTACTGTCATATATCACAACTTGTTCAGCTATTCCTCTATTAATGAACAGAATCATGAGAATGCTGTACACAGTAACAGAAATATTATATGGAACATTTATGAATGACAGCTATTCTTAGCAATACAGGGATCCAAGACAATCCTCAAGGACCCATGATGAAAAATACCATCCACTGCCAAAGAAAGAATTGAAAGAATCTAAATTCAGACCAAGACATACTGTATGTCCCTTTAATTCTTCATTTTTCTTTTGTTCAAGTTCTCTTTCACAAAACGATTAATATGGGGAAATGTTTTACATTATTACACATATAAAATGTATTCTAGTATTCTAGATTGCTTGCCATTTCAGGGAAGGGAGAGGGGAAAGGAGAGAAGGTGAGAATTTGCCCAAACAAACAAAAAAAAACCAAAGGTTAAAAAAGTCTTTTTTCATGTAATTAAGAAACAAAATGAAATATTATGTTAAAAAATATTCCCATGAAGAAGTTCATGTGAAGTGTTTAGTTAATATCAGCAGAGGGAGAAATAAGCTACATTGTGATAGGAATGTACTTAGACCTCATGGCCAGAAGAAGGAAAAAGATGATATATTTTGAAAATTAATGGTAAACTGGATATGGAGACAGGATATAATAGAACATAGGACTTAACTTTCCATACATTGAGTAGAATTCTCTCTTAGCTAAAACTAAATTATAAAAGTAAATTCTTAGCATCCTGATAATTTTATCCTTCAAAATAAGGAAAAATTAACCAATGAAATCCCTTTCTGTTCTAATCATTAATGAAGAACTGACTGTTAATTTAATGAAGCATATTAAGCAGTTATTGGGTATTATGTAGGACTCTGAACAAGGCACTGAGAATACAAAGAAGAAAATTAAACAATCCCTTTCTTCAAGCAACTTACATTTTATTACCAAAGGAGAAATTATGGTAACCTTACAAAAAAAAGCACTATATCCTAGGGCTCTGGAGAAATAAGGATAGAAAAGAGAGCTTAAATCCAATCTATAGCTTAGGATCTGGGATAGTTCAGAAAATGGGTGATTCTAAAGATCAAATGGATTTGAAAGGAATGGGAATCTCTTAAAAATAAAATTCAGACAACACAAAAATTCAGACAACACAAAAGAAAATTATTCCAGTAAGGAAGAAATGCAGCAGGTACCTAAAAAGATGAGTATGGTTACACAGAAATTCATCAACCAATTTAATTTTTTAATGATATCATCAAAAGATACAAAAAAGCAGAAAATCAATAACAAAGACAAAAGTGTTACAGTTATTGGAAATATCAAGTATTCTAAACCTAAAATTAACCATAAGGAGATAATGTTAAAAACAACAAAAAGACCCTTTCAAAGCAATATTTGGGGACAAGGCAGGATACAAAGTCAATGCTTTGGGCTGGTGGGACAGTAGTATTGAATAATAGAGTTTTGTTTATCAAGGAGAATGATCTTCAGAATAGGAAGTATTGAACAAAGAATGGTTACCATAGAATTTAAACCAAACTTAGAATGTAAGAAAGTACCTCACTATCTTCATTGAATTCAAATCACCAATTCCAGACAACATATAAAGTTTCTGAGAAGCCTTGAATACATGAATGTCAAGTTCCTTTGGTGATCAGTAAAACACTGAAAATCAGGGATGTGCCACAGGGAGCAGCAGCCTAGCAAACATTGTCAGAATTTTTTAAGATAAAGTTATTTTCTCATATCCAGGGAGCTAGTGGCCTATCTTAAATTCCTGACAAAACTCTTTAAAACATACTTAAATAGATATGAATAGAAAAGTAAGGCAGTCTAGATAATGGTACATTTAGGTTCTTTTTGAATGAGTAACCCATACATCCATGCTGGCGAACCTATAGCATGTGTGCCAGAGGGGGCTGTTCCTCTCCCCCTCTCTACTTGAGGACATTTCTCACATCACCCACCCCTCTGCCCAACAGCCCAATGGGAGCACTTCTTGGCTCACATACAATGTGAGGGTTGCAGTTTGGGCACTAAGTTTCTAAAAGGTTCACCATCAGTGCTATAGGTAATGATCAATATCAATCTGAAAGGAGGTCTCCAATAGAGTCTTTTATTAAGGTTTCCTTGTCCCCAATATTTTCAATATCTTTGTCAAATATTTGGGTGAACAGTCAGATAGAGTTTGATAGAGATAGTAGGATAGAGACAAATAATTAAAAGGTGAGACAAGGATACACTTAATTAATATATATTTATTAAACATTTATTATATCCCTGGTACTATGGTCAGCACTGGAAATACAAGTGCAAAAGGGAGATAGACCATGGTCTCAAGGACCTTATTCTGTTGTGGGATTTAAGATGTTCACAGATAAGTAAAGACAGACTAGATGCAAAATAAATATGAATAATAGCAATTGACCAGATATGTTGTAGAGAATTTAAATGGAAATAATGTGAAATGAGATTAGAAGCACAGAATGTTTTAGCCTGGCTTTGAAGAATTTTAAATGTTTAATAAAAAAAAAAGATTTCAAAGTCAATAGGGAGTCATTAAAAATTCTTGAACAGAAGGGAGAAATTTTTTAATTTCTTATTGTACACAAATCCAAATAAGTCAAAAGCATAAGACTGTATTAAGCAAAGCATTATGGTCATAATGAGAGAAGTTATGGACTTTCTGTAGCCTGCCTTTGTCAGATCAGTTCTCTAGAAAATAATCAATTTAGTTCAGGGGTTCATATTTTAGGGAAAACATTTACAAACTGGAGCATGTCAAGAGGGAGTAATTATTGAATGGATATCAAGTGGGAGGGAGATCTCAGTTTCTGGACCTATACAAAATGGGAGCATGTTCTTAGATGAACTCCAGTCTTTTTTTAACTCTGTCTCATAAACCTCTTTAAAGGGTTTAAAAGACTTTTGGAAATACATGAACTGATGCAAAGTTAAGTGAAAATAACCAGAACATTTGTATGTGGTAATAACAATATTGTACAATAAACAACTGTGTTATTCTCAGCAATTCAGTGATACAAGACAATCCCAAAGACTCATGATGAAAAATACAATCATCTTCCAGAGAAAGAACTAATGGGGTCTCAATGCAGACCAAAATATATCATATTCATTTTCTTTCTTTATTTTTTAGCCAAGATCTCCTCCACAAAAATAATAATATGGGGAATGGCTGAACAAATTACATGTTGGTATATGTTGGTGATGGAATACTACTGTGCTCAAAGGAATAATAAACTGGAAGAATTCCATGGGAACTGGAACAATATCCAGGAAGTGATGCAGAGAGAAAGGAGCAGAACCAGGAGAACATTGTACACAGAGAATGATACACTGTGGCACAATGGAATGTAATGGACTTCTCCATTAGTGGCAATGCAGTGATCCTGAACAACCTGGAGTGATCTATGGGAAAGAACACTATCCACATTCAGAGGAAAAACTGTGGGAGTAAAAACACTGAAGAAAAACAATTGCTTGAATACATGGGTTGAAGGGGATATGATTGGGGATATAGCCCCTAAATTAACATCCTAGTGCAAACATCAACAACATGGAAATAGGTTCTGATCAAGATCACATGTAATACCCAGTGAAATTGCACGTGAGCTATGGGAAGGGCTGGGGGAGGGGAGGAAGGAATAGAATATGATTTTTGTAACCAAAGAATAATGTTTGAAATTGACCAAATAAAAAAATTTTTTAAGAAGCCTTCATTCAAGCATGAAAAAAATAAAAATAAAAAGTGCTCTCACATTTTATTTTTCACAATAAGTTACAACATAGGTGGTACTTTATTCTTATTTTATAACGGAAGGTATTGGACTTATAGCCAACAAATAAGTAAGGAAGCTATTTTTTACATATTGTATTGAGACAAATAATATATAGGACTGGGGCAGTGATAATCCTGTTCTGCTCTATCCTGGTCAGAATATATCATAAGTAGGAAACTCCAGTGTAGAGAAGAAATTAATAAATGACCCAGAAGAAGGCAACCAAGAAGATGAAGGACTTTAAATTCAGGAAGACAATTTAAGGAAATTAGGGTATATAGCCTGGAGGAAAAAAGACTTAATGAGGATGGAGACACATGATGGCAGACATCAAGAATTTTGTAGCATCCCAAGCATATTCACATCTATGAAATATAAATGACTGTATGGCTACTGTGTCTCCAAGCATAAGGTTATACCAATGAGGCTTGTGAATGTAACCTTGAACTGGCCATGCGGCCCTCGGCTAAAACAAACTCATTAACATGCTCAGACTCGATTCCCCGGGAAAGCACCACGGTTTGCAATCTACACACCCAAAGGTGTTCCCTCTACCTTGCCACCCAATCTTAATTGTCTATACTTTGTGATGTGGTTACTACGTCCTTGGGAGTACCGCCCAAGCAGGACAGGATTAAATTCAGAGGCAAACCCATGAACTTCCTCTTGGCCTTTCTCCCCTTCCATGGAGCTCCGCTGGGCTCCTCAATGACTATGTCTCTCTCTCCTCTTGACCTTCTCCTTCCCCGAGGCTGTAACCATCTCAGCCTGCATTCCCTACCTTAATCTCCTCCTCCACCTCGTGTTCCTTTGTACTCATACTCTCCTATCAAAGGGATTGCCAATCATAGGGATTGCCTGCCCTATCCAACCACTGACTTGTCCCTGTCTTTCATTTCCACCCTGGTTCTCGGTTCCTACCTCTCCTCGGGTCCCATCACAAAGGTGAGCCCCTTCCCTTGTGGGACCCTGCTGGTCAGGGAAGTCCATTAAGGAAAACCCCACAAATTTGAGGACCATTATTGTTATCTAGCCATTTTTCAGTCATGTCTGATTCTTCATGTCCCCTTTGGAATTTTCTTGTTAAGGACACTAGAGTGGTTTACCATTTCCTTCTCCAGATCATTTTACATAGGAGGAAACTGAGGCAAACAGGATTAAGTGACTAACCGAGGATCAGCATCTTAGGCCAGATTTGAATTCATGTGTCTTCCTGATAGCAGGCCTGGCACTCTTTCTACTGTGCTACCTAGCTATACCTGTAGGTAATTCTTTTTCTTTTAATATGAAGACAGAAGAACTTGATGAGTAGAATTGTCTCATAAGGAAAACTAAAAGAATATATTGTAAACAATTGTTGTGTTCCTTTTTTTCTAATTGAAGCTCAGGAAAAGGAATCTTCCTGACTCCAGACTCTATCCACTGTCCAACAACTATCTGTATAAAGAAGTATAATTTGGAAAAGGGATTAGCTTTGTTCTGCCTGGTCCTTCAAGGAAAACCTTGGCACACTAGGAGGAATGTGCAAGGGACAAATTTCAGAAAAACTTCCTAATGATTTGAATTGTCAAAAAAAAAGGCATATGCTGTCACATTCTTTTGGGATGTTGTAGAGAGGATTCTTACTCAGATTGAGAACTAGACAGCCTCTGAGGTCCCATCTAAATTTTAACCTGGTCCCTTTCTACTCTATAATCCAATAACATTGACTTCCCTGCTGTTCCTCATCTAAGACACCACATCCCCCTTCTCCAGACACTTTCTCTGGTTGTCCTTCATGTCTGGAATGTTCTCCTTCTTCATCCCTATCTGCTGACATCCCTGACTTCCTTCAAGTACCACCTAAAGTTTGACCTACTACAAGAAGCCTTTCTTAATCTATTTTAATGCTAGGGTCTTCCCTCTATTGATTATCTCTAGTTTGGCTTATCTATACCTTGCTTGTGTGTAGTTTTCAAGTGTATCTCAATCCCACTAGGAAGCGAGTTTCTTTAGGGAAGGAGCTTTTTGTATTTTTTTTACCTTTGTGTCCCTAGTGCCTGGCACACAGTAGACTATTTTTTAAAAACTCTTACCTTCCACTTCATGATCAATATTGGTTCTAAGACAGAAGAGTGAGTAATAAGGGCTAAACAATGGGAATTAAGTGGCTTGTCTAAGGTCACACAACTAGAAAGTGTTTGAGGCCAGATTTGAACCCAGAGAGATTCTGAATAATTATTTGCTGACTCTCTGATTTTAATTCTACAGGGGCTTGAACCTGACCTGAGGTTTCCTGATTGCCAAATCCAGTGCCCTCTTTTCTACCCAAAGTAATTCTCTTCTGGCTTAACCCACTGCCCCAGTGTTTTGTTTGGAATGTAACTGCAAATATTTTCAATAGACCATTTCCTTCTGGTAAGTTTGTGTTTGCAAGTGGAGTGACAAGATTTGTTGTAAAGAGTAGCCCTTTGGATACACAGCACGCTGCCACAACTCATCTGTTCCTGTTTTCTTCCAGCCTCCAAGAAAGATGATCTATTTTCTAATTTAGGGGGTTATTGAATTTTAATGAAAATAAAAATACCACATCCTTTTTTCTCACATTAACACTGAGAAGAGGGAGGCTCCTGGATAAGCCTGGTTACCAAACTTTTCTCCCTTTTAAATTCTTCTTCCTTTTTCTGTGATTGGATATTATTGTTCCTCACCTCAGAGCATAAATATATCCAGAGCTTCCTGAGATGTAAGCAACTGTTTGCTTGCTTGATTGCTTGTTGTAGACTGTATAGACTTTTTGAGGAAGGCACTCATGAAGAAAAGAATGTCTGGTTATGGAGTTAATATATCTCTGAGGTGGAATTGAAAGAATTATGGTGGTCTGGATGGAGTTGCCAATAGTCTATTTGCACATTCCAGCCTCGGTTATCTCTAGTAGGTAGATGACCACTCATATTCCTTCTTTAATATTCCCTGTCTGTTTAGGTATAGCTAAAGGATGATTGCACACTGATGATATGTGAACCATTAGGGGGGTATAACTGATGCCATCCTCTGGTGCTTCAGAATTGACCTAATTCTCTAAATCAAAGGTAAGAGACCAGTCTATTTAACAACAATCAGATTTAACAATAATTAGCATTTATTAAACATCTACTTTGTGGTCACCATTGTGCTAAGTGCCAATTTTTTTAAAAAGCAAAAGATAGTTACTGCTCTCGAGGAACGTAAAATCTAGTGAGGGGGACAACAACTATATACAAACAAAATGCATACAAGATTAATTAGAGATAATAAAAATAAACTTGCAGAAAGTCAAAATGAGGGTCGAAGAATTCTTCATGCTTCTCAAATAGCAACACAAGGAGGGTTATTGCTACAGCTCCAAAGGATCCAAAAGGGAAAACTGGGCTTAATGTGGTATTTTAGAATACTTTATCACAGGCCTGCACCCTCACATATTATTTTCTCATCAGCAAAATGGCCTCTGCTCTACAGATATGAAAGTTCAAGTGATTATTTCTACAGTACCAACCATAAGCACAGAGAGGCAAAGTAGAAAAGTAGGGAGCTGTACCCTCTGGAATCAAAGGCACTAGGTTTAAATCCTGTCTCTGAAGTTTATTACCTATGTGACCTGGGCAAATAAAATACCCTTCTAGTCCTTAGTCTTCTCATCTGTAAAATGTGAAAATTGGTCTAAATAGTCTCTGAGTTCCTTTCTTGTGCTAGATTTACCAACATAATATCTTCATCATCACCACAATCATTTATTCAATGCTTTAAGTGTGGTAAATCATTTTACAGTTGTTATCTTAATTGAATTTCCACTCATCCTATGGCAGTAGGTATGGCCATAGTCAAACAACTACTACATACTAGAAGATT
The DNA here is from genome assembly GCF_027887165.1 of Monodelphis domestica. Classification (NCBI taxonomy): domain Eukaryota; kingdom Metazoa; phylum Chordata; class Mammalia; order Didelphimorphia; family Didelphidae; genus Monodelphis; species Monodelphis domestica. Next base: position 205,546,471 of record NC_077233.1, on the reverse strand, counting down.
CAAACCCAGATCTTCCTGCCTCAGTGCCCAGCACTCTATCCTCTAAAAATAGCAAAGGGGTCAAAGGGAACCATGTGAGAAAAAATTTGCTAATCCCCCAAAAAAGGTAATTATCCTTTTTCTGGGCTCTGACAGGAGACTCATTCAGCACAAAAAGGAGCTTTAAGTACATTTGTATTCTAGTGGTCTGAATAGTTCCATAGATTTCTGACCTAATGCTTCTTGATCCCCAAAAGATATGGTCTTATTTTAAGTTCTATCCTGCCTAAAAGACATTCCAACAGGGATGACTTAGGTTCCAAGTATAATGGATATGAAGACAGCACAGAAAGTCTTTTGTAAAGGATTCTGATAATTAAATGTCTAACATGCAAAATGTAATACAAATGACTCAATTGTTTAGGATGAAAAAGGAAGTAATGTTCATCTCTGTCCTTTTACTTGGGATTCTTTGGTCCTCTGGGCTTTGGACATCAGCAGTATACACAACAACATAACAAATGAAACTGTGACCTTTCAAACCCTTTTTTGCAAATGCTTAGTGACAGTAAAAGTGAGGAAACATGGCCAATGTCTTAAGTTTATCCTATTAATTATTATTTCCTTTATGTTAATCCTCTTCATCTCATGAAAGGGTATGCATGCCACAAAATGCAATTCTCTGTGTAGGTTTGCCTTTCCCTTTGAGGTAAGTTTTCCTCAGTTCAGTGAATGTTGGTATGTTTAACTTTTACCTTGTCCTCAAGAACACTATAAATGCCAGTGCTTACACCCTTAGAGTCAATTCAAAGTCCCCAAGTACAAGTGAAAGATTATGTTGACCACTAGATAATGTTCTTCTAGGCTAGAACAACATCTTCTACAAAATAAGTATCATGTTCCCAGAACTCCTTTCCTTGAGCAACAGAAAAGATACTGATAACGAGATCATGAAGTTCTGATTCAGATGGCAGTGGGGAAAGTCCTAGAAAAACCCAGTTTTCCCACAACTACTCTATCAAAGTCCTAAAAATATACTAAAATTAAGAATGATATAGAAAACCAAAAATAATTAGCAATGAGTTCTTCTATCCCATCCAAGGGCATAGGAGAAGACTTTTAGAAGTTTGTAGGAGCTCACAGGGGAGACAAGGCAGGGGAAGAGGAAGCCACTAAGATGTTCTGTGGTCTAAAGTCAACAAGAAAAACCTATGTCCTGTTGCAATTATAATAATAGAGTTAACCCCTACAACTAAATATATTCTGATTTTGCCTAATTTAATTTTGTTGCAAAAATAGGGGGAAATGGTGTTCTATTATACTTTTTTATGTGGCAAGTATGGTCCTGATGTTTAAACCACGGTGATATATCAAAGAGAAATTTATGGACTACTATCACCAATGAATACAAAAGTATTAAGTAAAATATCAGCAAAGAGAATATATCAACATTTTTATTTAAGTATTATACACAATGAGAACTTTGTATATGTAGAAGGAACATAGAATTGTTTCTATATTAGGTAAACCATAAACATAATATAGCCTATAATAACAAAAACAATAAAATGATGTGATTATATCAGTAGATATAGCAAAAACTTTTGATGAACTACATCACCTTTATTTTAAAAGCACAAAGTACATTAGCAAATGGATTTTCCTTAACATGAAATATTATACATCTACAACCAAGAGTTAGTATTATATGCAATGTAGAAATGTCAGAGGTCTTTCCAATAGATTCAGATAAAATGGAGTAATATTGTCCATTGTCATCACAATTATCTTATAAAACTTTTGAAATTCTAAAGCGCTATTGAAAAAAAGACAAAAAAGAAATTAAGGGAATGTCCAAAGTCAAGGATAAAACAAAATTATTGTATTTTATAGACAATAAGTTGGTTGACTTAGAGAATCTTAGAAATAAGTCTAAAAATTCATATAAGCAATAACTTGGGTAATGTGTTAGGGTATAAAATAAAACTACAAATACATTAGCCTTTCTGAATACTACCAAAAACTCCTACATCAAGAAAGAGAAAAAGAAATTCAATTCAAACTTACTACATAAAGCACTTTAGAGAACACTTGCCAAGATATCCATGAAAGAAATTATGTCAATACAACCACTAAAAATACTTTACAGAAATCAAGGAAGATTTTAATTACTCATGGTTGCCATGCTAATATAATAAAAATGATATACCACCTAATTTATGGATTCAATGCCATAACAATAAGAGTATCAAAGAATCACTTTTAAAAATTAGACAACATAATGGCAAAATTTATAACAGAACAAAAGGTCAAGAATCTCAAGGGAAATAATGTAAAAAGAATTGAGAAAGAGGTGAGTCCAGAAGTACCAGCTGTAAAACTATACTACAAAGCAGGTATAATCAAAATAATTTGGTACTTGTTTAGAAAGAAAATAGAGAAGTTCATATGTTGGACAGATCAGAAATCCAGACCAGATCCAGAAATAAGTGAGTATAATAAAATAGTGTTCAGTAAACTCAAGAACCCCAATTAAGGTATAAGGTTAAGGATTCACTATCTATTTGACAACAATTTACTATATTTGAAAATTAGAAAACAGACTAAAAAAATTTGACTTGGTTCAATATCTTATATCCTATACCACTAATAGACTCCAAATATCTATATAACTTAGAAAATACATTTAATAAACAATAATTCTTGCTCCAACAAGATAAAGATGATCACAGGAAAGAAAATGGAAAATGTTGATTACCTAACATTCATGGAAGAATATATTTAGATCTTGAAGGAACCTTAGAAGCCAGCAATTCCAACATCCTAATTTTAGAGAGGCACAGAAAAATTAAGTGACTTTCCTAGGGTCACAAGCTAGTAGACTAGAGTAAAATGTAGACCCAGGTCCTTCTGACTTCAAATCCAATGGTCTATTAAAATGAAGTTTTTGCACAAATAAATTAACACAGTTCTAATTAAAAGGGAAGGAAAATACCCAGTAATTATATGCCTGAGACTGCAGTAGTCCAAGGGTGGTTAGCTCTGCTTGGCATCTGTGATCACTTGTCTCCTTTGTCCTAATTAAAGACTTCTAATATTTAAAAAAAAATTAAAAGGGAAACAGTTAATAGGGAAGATAATTACAGCAAATTTCTCTGATAAAAGTCTGATATTCAAGATGTATAGGGAACTGATAAATATATAAGAAAAAGAGTCAATAAATAAGTGGTCACAGGATATGAATAGATAGATAATGCTAAAATGAAGAAATCCAAGAATCTGCAATATCAAGGGTAAATACTCCAAATCACTATGATAAGGGCTACTGTTTTGGTTGTTGCCTATAGAATTTACATAAGCCCACATAGATCTGTTTAAATGTGGCTTTATAATAGTTATTTCTAGTACCTCCCTTCTTCTCCCTTCCCAAAGGAGCTTTTGGTTCCTGCCAAGAGAGAATATGCAAAGTTGAGGCTTGACCACTTTGCCTTCCTCAGAGAAGAGAAGTACCAGACTAGAATTTATCTATCTGCTCCCTTAAATAGTTAGTCTATCAGAAGTAAAATTTAGGTTCATGCTATGATCACTATTCCTTAATAGGAATGGAAGGCCTCAAGCTCTATGTAGAAGACTTGACTTCCTTTCCACTACATGCCTGTTTCACAAGAAACAAACATAATGCATAGGAAATAAAGCCATTTATTCAAATCAATAGCAAATAGCAAACCAAAGAATATGTACAAGTGAGAATTCATACCAGACAATATAAACTGAATGAACTCTCTCTCTTTAAGAGCAAGATAAGTCAGCTCACACAATAGAAAAAGTTTTAGATCTGACCCAAGCAGAAATTCCATGAAGTCTCTAGTGTATCAAGCTGAAGAGAGGTATGTGTTAGAGATTGCTAGCTCTTCTATATATTAGCTTCTTCCTAGATTATTTTTTCTCCCTTCAGTCACCAGAAGACAACTGGATTGTACAATTTCTCTCCAGACAGTGCATAAGAAAAGGATCTTTCTTCTCACTCACCAACTTTACCAGAGTGAATGAAGTATTCAGAGATACCTCTAGTGAGAGGGCTTGATAAACCCTTTTAGTAATATGTACCCACTTTTGGTGTCCAGCTATCACCTACCTCTCACCTATAGCTCCAAAAAGTTATGGTATCAACAACTGCCACACCCCAGTAAATCCTTGGCAGAGAGGCTAAACTGATTTGAGGGTAACTGACTGTCCTCTAATTCACTGGTGAGTTAGAGGAATGCCTATCCAAACATTTTTAGATTTTACCTAGTGGAATGGGCAAATGAGAAAAATCTTGTTCTGGTGGCCATGGAAGCAATTGGAGCAAGTGTTTCAAAGAACCTAGAGCTTTATCAGACATCAAGTCTGATACCCAGATCATTCACTGATCTTGAGCCATTGCCAATTGCCCTGACTTCTCTTTTGTCACTAGATACCAATAACTCAGGAAGAGAGGGGAGGCTGATGACTGAGCAACTCTGTCTCAATTAAATCAAATTCTCTTGAAAGTCAAGATATTATCTCCATAGCTGAACACACTCTGACTCCAACTTTATGATATCATTGGTCTTCATGAAAAACAAAAGACTGATGACAACAACAACCAACTTTGCCTACTCCTCAAGCAAGTACAGGCCATTGAGTGATCAGTCTGCAGTACTGGAAAGAGAGTCCAAAACAAATAGCCTATTAAACCCAAGGTTACACTCATAATAAAAGAAATACTAATTAAAATAACTCTGAAGTTCTAACTCATACCCATCAGATTGGCAAAGATGGCAAAAAGGAAAAAGACAAATGTTGAAAATCACATACATACATTATTACATAGTTGTCTGAGTCTGAATCCATCCTGAAAATTAATTTGGACTTATTTCCCCCAAAATCACTAAACCACACATATTCTTATCATTATTATGCCTATACCCCAAAGAGATTTAAGACAGAGGGAAAGAACCACACAAAAAGAAACCAAATAAATAAATAAACCCAACAAAGCTTTGTATAGCAGCACTTTTTGTTATAGCAAAGGATTTAAGCCAAAATGAGGATCCATTAATTGGGGGAATGGTTGAACAAATTATTGTATATTATGTAAATGAAATTAATATTGTTCCATGAGAAACAGCAAAGGAAACTTGGGAAGATATGTATGACCTAATGCAGAGTAAAGTGAACAAAACCAAGAGAACTAAAAATATAATGATGAGAACACTAGAAGGAAAAACATTTGTTATGGTAATGGCCAACCACAATTCCAAAAGTCTAATAATGGACATACTTCACACCTCTTGATTAAGTGGTGATAGGCTACAGGTACAACATGAGATACACATTTTAGATATAATCAATACCACACAAATTGTCTTGCAGGGCTATATTTATTTGATTAGTATAAGAAGAAAATCTTTCTTTTGTAGAGGGATTATGGGAAAGGATGGGTAGTAGTACTGTTCATGATAAAAAGCAGAAAAAGAAATTAAGGAGCATCAATGAAACATTCTAAAAAATATTCATAGGAAAGTAAAAGGAGATTCACAACGAAATAGAAAAACAGGATGATGTTACTATAATCACATTAAATTCCTATATAAATCTATTATGTAAATATATATTGTTATAAATATATATTATATGTGTACATATATAAAGTTAATATTACCATTGCCCTGATATATGCATATACATATATGTACATATGTAAGCTTTATATGAATTGTATATACTTGCACACACAAACTGTAAGTAATGATGCTGTTCTATATAAAATCTTCTTTTACTAGCTTTCTTCTTATATGGAATGTTAATGCTTGTTTATGGTTTTCTAGTTCATTATAATTTTTAAGAGTATCATATTCTCTGGAAATATGTTAAGAAAGAAATCCTAATTTTATTGCTCAAAAATTTTCCATGAATAAAAATCAAGGCATTTTCCTCTGCAAAATGGAATACTAAATGCTACATCATTGTATTTTATTGTCTACTAGTTAAGAAATAGCCAACTTTTAACTCACAAAAAAAGCTATTACCAAATCAGATACTGTTTCAAACCAATCCAATTCAACATACATTCATTAAGTACCTCCTGAGAGCAGTGAGGACAATTCTTACTTCTGTGGAAAGATACAAAGCATAGAAAATAAATGATCTTGCCATCATGTAGCTTACAGTCTAGTAGAGAGATATGGCATACAAATAATTAAACAGCCAGATCCAAATTACTGTAAATAATGAATCTCCTGAAATGGTCATATGTATTCACATTTGTATTGTTCTGTTATAATTCTATAAAATATGTTAGTTCCAGCCCAATGGAAATAGGCAATACAAATGCAACTAATGCAGTTATATCATAGGATCCATTATTCATACTATCAGTTATACTATAGCAAGTACAAAATAATAAATAAGATTTTAAAAATCAAGCAACGTGCTAAAAGCTGGTCAAAGAACGAAGATGTACTACTTACTTAGAGCTCTGGAAAGGCTTCCTAGAAGAAGTGCATAGATAAAAATGATGCAGAAAGGACATTTCAGACACAAGGAATGGTACAAGCACAAAGATAGGACAAAATGTGTAAACTTCATAGGAAATAACAAACAGCCCAAGATGGTAGAAATATGGAATCAGTGGAGAGCTGGGAGAAGGAAATGGCAGACTACTACAGGACATTTGTTGAGAAAACCCCAAATAGGGTCACAAAGAGTCAGACATGACTGATCAACAACAGTGTGAAATGAGGATAGGTGGGGAGGTAGGTGGTGACATTGTGGAGAAATTCGAATACCAGTATAAAGAGTTTGAAATTTACTCAGAAAGTAATTTAAGAATGTTCAGAAGATGAGGAATATGGAGGCAGAGTCAAGATGGTGATGTAGAGGCAGCAAACATTCAGACCTCTGAAAACCTTTCCTTACCAATTGCAAACTAAATGCTCCTAGGGGACTGAACATCAAACCTAACCACAAGACAGAGCCAGGGAACCCTCCTGATGGACTCAACTTAAAAGGTATGCCCCAAAAAGCCAGAATTTAAGAACACTCTGGTTTAAGGGGAAGGAAGAAGGAAGGTCCTGGGACCCCTCCCCCACCTAGAGCTCTAAGACTCCAGTGGCAACTGGAATCTCTGGGCAGGCAAAGATGCTGATCTGGAGGGAGTACCTTTCAGGCAAAGATGTGTCAGGATCAGAGCATCAAACACAGGCAGTGGGGAAGCAAATTGAGGAGAAACACAGAATGCAGAGTGGGAAGCCTAGTTGCAACAGCAGAGACACTCCATATTGCCCCCCCCTTCCTGAGGTTTTGGCCCCAGGGCACATCCAGAAACCCAGCCAGACTTAAACCCCTAAAGCCTACAGAGGACAGGGAAGCTCAAGCTCCAACACCCCTCCCCCATAGATTGCACAGAGAGATTTACTGACAAAACTCCTAGGGTGAAGGTGGAAAGAAAAGCTCAAAACCACTAAAAAAAATGAGAGGAGCAAGAGCTCAGGAAACAGCAGGGAGTAAGGAAGGGGGTGAATATGAACAAATAACAGAAGAAAGAAAAAAGAAATTACAATCGACAGCTTCTATACAGACAGTGAACAAAGAGCAAATGGAACAGAGAAGGATGAGGGAACTCCAAGCAAAAACAAAACAAAACAATAACAACAAAAAACAGAAAAACCAGCAAATTGGATACAGGCTCTGGAAGAACTCAAAATACAATTCAAAACACTATTAAGAGAGGCTGAAGACAACTTTAAAAGCAAGTTAAGTCATCTGGAAACAGAAAACAGTGTCTTGAAAGCCAAAATTAATCAGCTTGAAAATGAGGCAAAGGAGATGAAAGATGACCTCCAAAGAAAATCAGAGCAGAAGGAGAAGGACGACCAAAAATCCAGGGAAGAAATCCAGTCTTTTAAGAACCAGAATACAATTAGACGCAAGTGACTTGACAAGGCAGCAGGACACTATAAAACAAAATCAAAAGAATTAAAAAATTGAGGAAAATATGAAGCATCTCATTCACAAAACAGAAGATTTAGGAAATCATTCCAGGAGAGACAATTTAAGAATCATTGGTCTACCAGAAGACCATGACAAAAGAAAAAGCCCGAACATCATACTACAGGAAATTATCAAAAAAAAAAAAAAAACTGCCCTGATATTCTAGAATAAGAGGGGAAACTGTAGACTGAAAGAATCCACAGATCACCTCCTATACTTAATCCCCAATTGACAACACCCAAGAATGTTATAGCCAAATTCAAGAACTATCAGACCAAGAGAAAAATATTAGAAGATGCTAAGAAGTCATTCAGATACCATGGAACTACAGTGAGGATAACACAGGATCAGGCTGCATCTGCACTGAAGGACTGAAAGACATGGAATATGATATTCCAGAAAGCAAGGGAACTAGGTCTACAACCAAGAATCAACTACCCAGCAAATTGACTATATTCTAAACAGGGGAAAGTATGATCATTTAACAAAATAGAAGAATTCCAAGCATTTGAAAAGAAAAGACCAGACCTGAGAAGAAAAGTTGATGCCCAAGCATAGAACTGAAGAAAATCATCAAGAGTTAATTTAAAAAGAGGGGGGAAAGAAAAACAAAAACAAAAAAAAACAACTTTTTTAAAGAGACACAATGAGTTAAAATGATATGTATCCCTATAAGAAAGGAGGTTATTGGTAACTCATGAAAATTGTTATTATCACCTGGGCAGCTAGAAGAATTACACTTAGAGGGAACAGTGACAAACTGTATAGGATAAAATTTCAAGACATAAGTATGTAGATCGATATATGTATGCATAAATACATATATATGTGTATATATGTATATAACTAGAGTTTTAAAAGATGTTAATACTAAAAGAAATGGGAAAAGAAACAAAATGGGGTAAATTTATATGTCACAAAGAAGCTCATGGAGAGAGACAAAAAGTCAAGATAATCTCCTAATATGAACATCTTAAAGAAGCAATTCTATATAAAATGATTATCTTGACTTTTGAATTTTACTTGGAGATAGAATTTTCTTTTATTCTATGGTTCTTATGTTCTTGTTGGTATAGATAGAATTTGTACATAATATAATGTATTTTGCAAAGGTGTATATTCTTAGTTAAGTAACTTTGTTTCATTTTCCTTGTTGTTGTAAACAGAGACAATTTCTAATTGGAGCTATAATCTTCATATATGGGGCTGTTTCATCATTGCTTTTGCAGTGCTTATTTCTGTTGTAACTTGTACTCTTGTATCTTTCATTTGTGTTATTATATGCAGTGCTTTCATATTTGTTCTTGTACTCTCATGTATAGCTTTCATTTACAGGGACAATTGTTAAGATTTGTTATTGTTGGAATTGGGGCTATTGGCAATATTTCAGATTTTTCTTATGCCTTTCCTTTATGTTGTAACTTTTTGTTCCTCTTCATTGCTGATATTGTTATGAGAATAACATCATTTCCCTTCATTGTAGCTATACTGTTGTATCTTGTGAGATGTCTGAAACTATGAGGTAATATTTTCATGGTGTACCCTCCCTCTTTTCCTCCCCCCAGTAGAAATTTGTTTTTCGGTGGAGGTTGAGAGATATGGGTAACCTTTTTCATTTTTCTCATCTATGATATGGTATGAAAAGCCTTTGATAACAGATTCATCTTGTGTAAGTGCTTTAATAGCATCCTAGATGTTTCCCATCTTCCATAACTGGGATACTTGTATTTGTCATCGTTATGAAGTTAAAGTTTGTCACTAAAAGTTTAGGGGTTTTCTTGATGTGATTAAATTCCTTAATTGTCCTTTTGTCAGATTTTATACCTAGGACTAGTCTTTGTTCTCACAAGGTTTTGTTGTATGTTACCCTATGTAATTCAAACTAATCCTGATTTCAGTCCTTCTCAACCAATGGTATTTGTCATGTTATGTTGTTGAAGTTGGAGAATAGATGTGAAATTGTATATCTATCTCTTCTTCAATTTGCTCTTTAATATGTTTCTTCCCATTCATGATCACTGTCTGTATAGATAGATACTTCCTCATCATCATTGTTATCTCAAGGTCTAATTTATCTAGCAATTCTTCATAACTATTAACTCCAACAATAGCAAATATTTTCTCTATTGACATAGAGTTTCCTCTGTTCTCCATATCATCATCAATATATTCATAAGATTTTGTTTGTGTTGAATCTAGGTATTCACCTTGAAATGACTTTAGTACAGCTGCATCTTCCCCTGTATCACTGGGATGTATGTATTCATTATTTCCCACTGTACTCCATACATATAATTCAGGTTTTTCTGTGGATATAGTATTTGTTGTCAATGTATCACTTTGCACTGCACTTTCATTCTCTGCCATCTGTATGATTGGACCATTTAAATCTTCTTGGATTAAATAATTTCCTAATTGATCTTCATTTATATTTGAGTGTGTGTTGTGTTCTCCTTCACTGGAATATGAATAGTTATTTGTAAGTTCATATAGTTTGACTTGGCCAGATCTCCACCCTCCATTTAGAATGTTGGCTTCATGGGAGTTTCTTGAACCGTTGGCTATCATGGCAGTTGTTGTGCCCTGCATTCTATCTGTATTTTTAAATCTAACTGATGTTACACTTCCAATACTTTGAAAATGATTATCAATATCAACTGTATTTTCAGATCCATTTCTCTTTAGATTTGAATTTTCCAAGTTATTTTGCAAAGGGTAAAAAATTTCAGCTTCTGGGTTCAAGTGAGATATTTTCTCTAAGGAAGTCTTTACCAAATAGCTTTCTGGAGTTTTAATAGGTCTAAGTGGGGGTTTATCTGTGTCTGTGAGATTATGTACATTTTTTAAACCCCTACCTTCTGTCTTGGAGCCAATTGGCTCCAAGGCAGAAGAGTGGTAAGGACTAGGCAATGAGGATCAAGTGACTTGCCCAGGATCACACAGCTGGGAATTGTTTGAGGCCAGACTTGAACCTAGGACCTCCCATCTCTAGGCCTGGATCTCAATCCACTGAGCTACCCAGCTGCCCCCATGTACATTGTTTATAGCTCCTGTAAATGTATCTGTCATAGTAACCTTAATCTGTGCTTTCATTTGGTCATTATGTTGCAGGGAATTGAAATTTTGTTTAACAGTTTCTTCCAACAGCTTATGATTGTATTTATGTAAGTTTTCATGAATTCTCTTTCTCTTTAATTCAATCCCCGAAACCAATCTGCTCTCAAAGAAGTTTTCTAGATATATTTTTATCTGTTCTTTGCTTTTCTCTTGACTGGTTACTATGCCCCTTCTGTATGAATCTCCAATATCAGCTTGTATCTGTGTTGCTATGTTTTTAATTTCTTGGTCTAACTCTTGTACTTGTTTCTACTTTTCACTCAAGATTTAATTTAGTTTTTCATCATAACTTCTCACAGACCCAATAAATTCACTTTTAGGTACCACCCATGTATTTTCCTTTCTTTTTATATTTTTATATTTCACTCCTGCAAGTCCCTCTTTATTTGCCACTTCCTGCCATTTCCTTCTGCTATCCCCTTGTTTATTTTCAAGTATCTTAAATTCCAGCCTTCATTGGGTGTGTCTCCCTTTTGTTGCAACATCTGCATATTTTGGTTTTGCATCTGTTTTTATGGCTTGACTCATGCTATCAAGGTCTGATGCCTCTGATTCAGTTTTCAACTGGCAATGCTGGCAGCATGAATTTAGTTTTGATCTGTAATATGTTTTCCCTTGTGTACCTTTGTTATTTAGTTCATATTTCTTCTTTAAGTAACAATCATTAATCAGGTGACCATCTTTGTGGCAAAGGAAGCACTTTATTATTTCTTTCTGACTTCTCTGCTACTGATATGAGGGTTTTGAGTAGGTTGTGATAGTTTGATAAGCAGATTCTTAATTTGCTCAATCTCCTTCTATTTAATAAATTTTTCTGTATTTAGCAATTTCTGTTTTAATTCTTTCTTTTCCTGCTCTTGTTCTCTGTGACTATCAAACAAGTAGCTTATGGCATCACATAACTCTATAATTGTAATATTGTCATATTTAGGAAAATAGTTCCTAAAGAAATTTTTCAGGTGGGAATTACTTTTTAGGAGCTTCCTCCTAACATGTGCCACTGATTCCTCTGAATCTTGGTGATTCCCATGATGCATTCCACAGTCTCTGAAAGTCTATCTATAAAGCTAGCAGGATGCTCGGTGTTTTCCTGGGTTAATTTGTCAAATTTGCTGCAAGCATTTGGCTTAGAACAAAATGACTTCATAGCTTTCAGAAGATCTTCTCTGCACTTTCTTATATATGCCAGACTGGTGGGATTTACAAAATCAAAATCCTCCCTTTCTTCCTCAGTGGGCCAACTGGTTAATGAACTGTCCTTTCTGGTATTCTCTATGAACTACCTGTGTTCATGTGGGCTAAATAATTCAGACAAAAGAAAATCCAAATCCTGGAAATCAGGCTCGAATATTTTGAAGATCATCTTTAGCTTCTTCAACACACAATAAGGCTCATTTAGAAATTTTGGGAACCTCCATTTTATGGAATCCAGTTCCTAGGTAGAAAATTGCTTATGTATCTTAGAATGAACCACACAGCAGATTCAGGTATCTTGGCTATATCTCTCAGAGGTAAGATCTTTTCAGTGTCTACATCTTCTTTAGGTTTTCCCTAAGTCCCTTTATTATTCTTATCTTTAGATTTCTTGTCTTTATCCTTAATTTCTTTATTCTTCAGCCCTGTTGTCTTTTGCCCACTTTCATCCTGAGTCTGTCCTTGTCTTTGTTTCTGGAGATATTGTTCACATATTACCTTTACCATTTGCTCAAGGTTAGTATCCACCATAAGAATCTGGACTGTCTTTTTGATTGTTATGAATCTTATGAGGCTTCTAACATATGTAATGGTTTGAATTGAAGCCATGGTAAATACATAAACTTGGGTCATAATCTGCCATACCACTGTATTGGTGGTAAATGGCATGGTAGTTATAAAAACTGGGAAGCTGGGAAGGTAGGAAGGTAGGAAGGGAGGAAGGAAGGAAGGAAGGAAGGAAGGAAGGTAGGAAGGTAGGAAGGAAGGAAGGAAGGAAGGAAGGAAGGAAGGAAGGAAGGAAGGAAGGAAGGAAGGAAGGAAGGAAGGAAGGAAGGAAGGAAGGAAGGAAGGAAGGAAAAAATAAGCAAAGAAATACTCAATGAGGATAGGATTAAGGACACAACTAGAGGGCTTAGTCTTGATAGGAAAAGATTTAACTTATCCTCTGGGACTGGAGCATAGAAGCAAAGAAATGACAGAGGTATTGAAAAATAAAGTATGGGTAATAAAAGAATTCGCAACTAGTGGCCTCAATTTTCTTTGTAAAGAAAGAGCAGTATTCATTTGTTGAGAGACAGATGGGAATAGTTTTAGGAAAAGAGGTTTGGAACAGTAATTGTGGGAGGTGTGATGCTTTCAATGAGAAATAAGAAGGATTACCATATATAAAGAACCCATTGGAGCTTAGATGATGATGACTAACTTAATACAATTTTATAACTTCCTCCAGCAATATTCAGCTGATGGAATAGAATCAATCAAAAGATAGCTTCTCTATGTATGGATCATATACATATATATAGAGGGTGTTCCAAAAGTCTTAGCGCAAGTTAAGCTAAAAAAGATATTAAAGCTTAAAACTGCACCAAGACTTTTTGAATATATTGTTATAAGACACATAAATCTATATACATGTATAATTCATACATAAAAACTCCCTTTTGTTTTGAAATTGTTCAAATCATCTTCCATGAAACTTAGATAAGCATATGTCTCCTTGCTTCACTCCTAGATTGATGTTAATACTCATTAGTTCATGGAACAAATTTATCTTCATAGTTACATCTGTAAGAGAATCACGTAAATTTAAACATTTTTCAATAGACAATCCGATTTGAGGAGAACCTTCAAAACTCAATTTCATTCTGTTAAGTCAAATGCTTTATTCAAAAACAACAACAAATAGAATATTCAAATAGATGTATAATCATATTTAGACTAGTCTAAGAAAGATTTTAATTGTTTTATTTTACTAGAAGTGATTTCATGGACATAAGAAACTTTTGATGAGGAAATTCCTCTCACTTAAAAGGCTGGCACCTTTCCAGAGTCATCCAGATAATTAAGAGATTATGTAACTAGTCCAGAGTTGCACAACCATTACAGAGTTGGTACTTGAACCCAAATCTTCCTCAGTCCCAGGATAGCTCTCTATCCATCACACCACCATACATATCAAAAATTTCATGAGGAAAAGAAATAAAGGACAAGAGTTATTTTTGCTGGTATCTTCTAGGATACAGTTTTGGTTTCTTGGTTGTTTGGTTTTTCTTTGTTTTTAAAGATAGTGTCTAGAATATTTCCCAATCCTTGAATTCTACCTTCTAATAATCTTCAGAATCAATCCTTTAATATATTTGAAATTATATAATCTCCAACATGGATTTCTTCGGTATGTATTTAGGTAGGACCTTCCCAACATTATCTTCATACATGACATTAACATTTTTCACATAATGTGTTAAAGGTATACTGAGGTAACAGTGAAACAATAAGGAGTTTCCACTGTCATAGCTGATAGCCAAAGGTTACCACAGTAATAATATTAGATGTATTCTTTTGTTTTCCTCTTTGTTGAGTTCTTTATGATCTCTTCTACAAAAGTTCTCATGTTGACTTGGTGAACTAGATCACATGGAAATCTCTTTGCAGACTTATTTTCTCCTCAATTGCTCTTTATATTTTCTGTTTTGGAGCATCTGAAATAACCATAATCTTTCATCACACCTCCCTGTAATGTTCTGTAAATGAGTTTTTTTCTCTAAAGGGGTGTTGTCCTTGGCTACCATCTCTTTCCACTTGGCAAGGATATTTAATGATTACTGACTAAAGTTGTTTCTGAGTCTTTCAGCTTCCATGTTGTGAAGACCATATTGCTTCAATTAAATGTCTTTTTTTTAAATGATGATCATTAGAATCAATGCATTTACTTCTACCATTTCCCTTTTGGGAATAGAGAACAAATCATGTTTAATCTACTCAGGTTGAAGCAGACAGAATCTTCCTTTTGATCTCTCTTCTCATTTGGTGGCCATAGCTCCAACTAGTTATCAGCTAATTTGAACACAAGCAACTGATTCAGAAATTTCTACTGTGTCTGTAATGATTCATGTCCTGTCTGTTCAGATATACTCCATTTAATTTTTAATGTGGTTGTTTGGTGCTAAATATGGTGCTCCTTCTAATTCTCTTTTTATAGAAAGTATTCATAAGGTACAGAAATGATGTTTCGAAGTCACTTGAAAGCCTTTGGCCTTTTAACATTCGTTTTATTGCCCTCCCTTTGTTTTATAGTGACACAGTCTTGAGGATACATTGATTTAGTTCACTCCAGAACCCCAAAATCTCCAGTAGTTCCCTGTGTTCTCTAAAATATGATATAACCTCCTCTTTTTGGCATTTAAAGCCCTTCACAACCTGCCGGAAGTGTACCTTTCCAGGTTTAGTATTTGTTATTCCCCTTCATGTTCCCTCCTACAACCCAGCTAAATATGTGTACTTGTGATTGATTTTATATGACATTCCATCTTCTCTTCCTTTGACTTTGTAGGAGAGGGAGAGAGAGAGAGAGAGAGAGAGACAGAGAGAGAGAGAGAGAGAGAGAGAGAGAGAGAGAGAGAGAGAGAGAGAGAGAGAGAGAGAGAGAGAGAGGCAGGAAGGGAGAGAGTTAGGGAGGGAAGAAGGAAGGAAGGAAAGAAGGAAGGAAGGAAGGAAGGAAGGAAGGAAGGAAGGAAGGAAGGAAGGAAGGAAGGAAGGAAGGAAGGAAGGAAGGAAGGAAGGAAGGAAGGAAGGAAGGAAGGAAGGAAGGAAAACTGTCAAAACAAATATGCAAAATCAAGTAAAAATTTTTCAAATTGAGTATATACAAAAATATATATTTTATTCTGTATTTTAAGTGCATCAGCTTTCTGGAAAGAGGTGAATAATCAGTCAATAAACATTTAATCAGTCAATTAAGTCCTGGGCATTGCACTAAGTAAGCATTGAGGATACAAAGAAAGGCAAAAGACAGTCCCTGTTCTCAAGTAGATCACTTACTAATGAGGGAAAGAACATGGAAACAGTGACATATAAACAGGTTAGAGACAGGATAATGTGGAAATCATCACAGGGAAGGAATAAGAATTAAAGGTTATAAGAAAAGGCTTCCTGTAGGCTAGGGTTTTCAATGGAACTTGAAGGAAACCGGAAGACAGAAGGTAGATCTGAGGAGGTAGACCATGCCAGACATAGAAGCCAGCAAAAATCCCTGCAACTAGATGTTGTGTCTTGTTCAGAGAACAGCAAGGAGATCTTTATCACTGGATTGAAGAATACATACTTGGAAAAAGGGGTAGAATCTAAGGTTAAGAAAACTGGAAAAATAAGAGAGGGTCAATTTGTGATGGATTTCTAACACAAAAGTGAGAATTTTATATTTGCTCCTGGGGAGTAGATTAGTTTTATCTTCTTTCTTCTAGAACTATAGTTTCTCATTGCATTGCTCAGAGTTTCTAAAGTCCTTCAAAGATGGCTTTCTTTCTAACGTTGTCAGAAAAGTGATGCTATGTATACTTTGGTGTATATGGGATGTTTCTTTAAACTCCATGGGGTATGTGAGGCCATTCATTTTGAAGGGTGAAATGGCCTGTTCATATGAGGTTTATAAGTTTGAATCAGACCCTGGAGTCTTCCCTTATATCATTCAGTGCTTTTCTCATTCCAGAGATCCCTATGGAAGTGGTCTTCATTTCCCTATGTTTCTGTTCTCTGTCCCTAAACAAATACTCAATGCAGCAAGTGGCTTCTGCTTGACACTCCAGAGATGTTGACTTTGATGATTATTATAATACAATCTGTAATGTTTTAAATACATGGGCTTAAAAATAAATTCATCTGAGCAACCTAAAAAAATCAGCAAAAATATCTACTTGCAAAGATAATTTCTATAGCCACAGTGAAGAAAAACTCACTTTTTTCTAACATTCATCTTCATCCTTTTGAAGATATATATATACATATATATATATATATATCTTCAAATATAAATATATAGTTTTCTTTCCTTTCTATAATTCCTCCTTTCCCCCATTTGTCATCAGAGGTAATGGAAAGAGACAGTCGGAACAGTTGAAAAAGTAGGAATGGTATTTGACATTTATTTGCTGAAAATACATGCAAGAATATTTTACCTTATTAAGGCTTATTCACTTGCTCATATCAAGCCTACAGAGGCTCTACTCTGCAGGGTGGACTCTACTGCTTGCTTCTGGCAGCCTCTAGAGAAGAAATTATGCTCCCATTAAAGATAAATGATATGCCCCTGTCAGTTGTGAGAATTCACCAGTATTGCTTCCTTTTCTCATTTAATCAGTAAAGTTTAGGTAGAAAAGGGAGACAATTTTATAAGTAATTGTAAGGTGAACATTATAAGCATGTGAAATCCACTTGGGTCTCGTAGCCACTCCTGGGTTAAACATAATCTGTGCTCATGGAGTAAACTCTTCAATGTTCATATCAATCTCCAAATATGCAGTCCCTACATAAATAGCAATTCCCTTCAAAATCAGCAGCTGTGTGTAAAACAGGTCAAGTGAAGAACAACCTTACAAGAAAATCTTGTGCTAAATTACCAGTCAATCTAGATCTTCCAAAGGAAGGAGTATGGGAGAAGGTCACAGAACCAAGTCCTTTTCTCCCTCAATTTGGTAAGGAAAGGGACAGAGAGGTCCCTTACTAGCTGTGTGACCCTAAACAAGTCACTTAACCACCATTTTCCCCAGGGAGCTCTATATCATAGGATCATAGAATTCAAGCTAGAGAACCTTCACCCATGAGGAAAAAGAAACTCAGAGAAATTCACTGTCACAGAGGTAAGAATTTGCAGAGTTGGGATTTGTACCCAAATTTTCTGACTCCAGATCCCACATTCTTTCCCCTGCATGAGACTTTCCCATAAATAATCTCTAATTTTGTCTAGCATCCTCAATTGTACATTTAGGACTTCATAGGTGATCCAGAATGTGACCTCAAGAATGTTCATAGGACCATAGATTTGGGTCTAGAAAGGACATCAGCAAAATTTAGTCTAACCCCCTCATTATGCAAATGAAAGTGCTGAGATTAAGGAGTTTAAGAAATTTATCCAAGATAACACAAGTAGGAAGGATCAGAGCTGGGCTTTGAACCCAAATCCTTTGATTCCAAATTCATCACTACTTGCACTGTACCATGATTTCTTCTGGGTGAGTTATGTCTCCTCCATGTAAAGGTGGTTTCTAAACCTATAAATCTCCATCCTGATCAAATCACAGATATTTGCTGTATCTTTATTGTTGTTCTTTAGTCATTTAGTCATGTCCAACTCTCTGTGACCTCATCTCATGGATCATAGTTATACTTGGACTTTTCAGAGGTTAAGTGACTTTCTCAGAGTCACACAGGTAGAAAGTGTCTGATGCTGGATTTCAACTCACATCTTCCAGACTCCAGACTCAGTGTTTTTAACTAATGAGCCATCGCTGCCTGTTGCTGTAGTCTACTAACCTTAAAGATGTTAAGAGTATGCAGCAGTGGACTATGGACAGTGCTAGGAAGATTGAGTTTTGGGTTCCACTTTAGTCACTTAACAAGCTTTGAACCCCAGGCAAGTCATAACTTGAGCCTCAGTTATTCCATCAGAGAAATGGGAATAATAATAGAACCTTCAACATGGGACTGTAAAGAGGTACAAGTGAGATAATTTATACTGCGGACATTAAATTGTCACAAAATATCAGGTATTATTATTGCCAGGTTATTCACATAATTACCTCATTCTACTCTCACATCCTTTTGTCTGTACAGATCATGATAATATGTTAGGAGAGCAGAATCAGACTTTTAATAATTTAATTAGTAGCTAATTACTAGAAATTGCTGTCATTTGTTAAACATTACTGCACATTACTTCCCCTATGAAATTTTTCTTTTCTATCCTTACTAATTGCCATGATCAGTTGTCTCCAATGGCCCATCTTTGTCCTTGGCCTTGCTATAATGAGAAATAGATTAAAAGGTTGTCCATCAATAACAGGTGAAGAAGCATTCTCTGTATTTTATAATCTCCACCATAATAAAATATCAGCACTTGAATTCTCCTATGACCTTTATTCTATGCAGTGCTTAAAGAATAATGAACTCAAGTGCTCACTGAACCTCTCCCTATTTCTCATCTCATGTGTTATAGTGATCCAATCTAATGCTGTTTTATGGGTCAGTACCATCAAAACACTTTACTATAAGGTTCCTTTGCTACTAGAAACTAACCTCCCTTGAATGGGGTCCAAATGGCATCTGCTTTATGCTGAACTATGCTCTGCTAGGAATGACATTATAAAGACATTTTGGCTCCCACCTACTTTCCCAGTCTTTCTCCATATTATATAACTTCAGAAGCAGCAAGTTGATACAGGAAATAGAGCACTGGATCTGGAGTCAGAAAGTTCAAATCCAGCCTTAGATACTTATCAGTTGTGTGAGTCACTTAACTTCTGCCTCAATCTTCTCTCCATGGTTGTTGTGAGGATCAAGTGAGATATTTGTAAAGCACTTAGCAGAATACCTGGCACATAATAAGACCTTAATAAAATTTTCCACTTCTCAATGTACTCTCTATGTTATAGCCAAATTAGACTACTGGCTATTCCTTATACACTTTATTCCATCTTCCCCTCATGCTAGTATTTTCTAGTTTAAAATTATTTTCCTCTCTCTGTGTCTCTCAGTCCTCTCTGTCTCTCTGACTCTCTGTGTCTCTCTCTCTCTCTCTCTCTCTCTCTCTCTCTCTCTCTCTCTCTCTCTCTCTCTCTCTCTCTCTCTCTCTCTCTCTCTCTCTCTCTCTCTCTCTCTCTCTCTCTCTCTCTCTCTCTCTCTCTCTCTCTCTCTCTCTCTCTCTCTCTCTCTCTCTCTCTCTCTCTCTCTCTCTCTCTCTCTCTCTCTCTCCCCATTTCTACTTCTAAGAATCCCAAGAATCTCTCAAGTTTCAGTTCAGGATCCAGTTCATACACAGACCTTCCCTTAGTTCCACTTTGCCCCCTTGCCCAATTGCTTGTTTTGTTTCTCTTCTGAAATTATTTTATATCAATGTCAATACTTGTTGTATCCCTACCCTACCGCAACCCACACTCCCACTGTAATGTATTTGAGAGATTTGGAGGTCACCTATGTTAGATTTAAAATAGTTTTGAGCATTAAATAGTTGTAGATAAGAGAGTGGGAGCCATAAACTGTGATAATTAAAATGTTTGGGAGCAAGGGAAATATATATATATATATATATATATATATATATATATATATATATCAATTATGACCGCTGAAATATGTTTTCTACTGTGTCTTGGGTTTATATAAATATAAGATGGTCACCAGGGAATATATTCCCAATTTATGAATATGCCCAAGCCAACTGGGTTTTATAGAGAAATTTAATTTATAATACACTGATTAATCAATAGAAAAAAAGAGAAAGTAAGGAAGGAATAAGAATGAAGGGCCTCAAGCCAATAAGGCCTAGACCTCAGTCCTAAGAGATAAATCAGTCAGTTGGTTTTATCACTCACCCAAGATCTCTCTAGGTAAGGCCTTCTCATGCCAACCTCAGGCTCCACCTTCAAGAGACTTCCTTTCAAGAAATGTTTCCAGAGAATTCTCCTCCTGACTCCTCCTGAGTTCTCCTTCCACATCCTCCTTCAAGACCTCTCCAGGAGCTCTCCCTCCAGGACCTCTCTCCTCTCAGCCCTCCTTCAGAGCATCAACCTCCCCCCCCCAGTCCTCAGACCCCACTCTCTTTAAGCAAACAATCTAAGTTCCCTCCTCTCAGTTCTCACATCTACCAATCACTGTCCTGTCTCCCCTGTGCAAATGGTGGTTCTAGCTTAACCCAGGACTGCCCAGAGGTCTGTCTCCTTTGGACATGTCTATTAAAGGTCATATTCTCAAATACTTAAATCTTGATTTTGCTGCAGCCCTTCCTAAATCCTGTTACTCTGAGTAGGGTGGAGATTGTAGTTTCCAAGACCTGGTTCTGTCATTCCAAGTATCTCTATTGTATCAATTCTAAAATCAATCATGACTCAAAGAACTTCCTGTTCTATGCTTAAGCATAGGTCAAAGCCCTTTCCATTGTTTAGCAAAAGGTTTCTGTCCTAAAGTAGTCTTAAGTAGGGAGGAGAAGGATCCTCCCATGCCAAGGAGTTTCACATTCCAATAGAGTTCTTACTATCAGTAGGAAATTTTTTCAAGTATGAAATTTCCCAATGGGGAAATTTCCAACATTCATAAGTCTAAGAAATTTTAAGGTTTACACCTACCACAGGGTCATATAGGCAATGAGGGGCAGAGCGGGAATTACAACATACATCCTGTGACTCCAAATTCAACACTTTTCCCACTGAACCATGTTTGTCTTTATACCCTCCAGCCTCTAGCACAATTGAGTGTAGAAGGGACCTCAGCAATCGTTTAGCTTAACCCACTTGTTTACAAATGAGGAAGCTCATACATAACAGAGGTTCCATGTTTGTCATATCTTTGATGAATTACTGAGATTCTAGCACATGATGTGGCCAAAATTGGGCTTTAAGAATGTCATTTTGACAGCTAAGTGAAGGATGGATTAGAGATGGGTTATAGCAAGGAAGGACAATTTCTAAACAAATGACTCATAAGCTGTTACTCTAAAGACTCTAAATTCATCAGAACCTTCATGTTCATCAAACCCAACCCTGTTTTATTTAGGAGGTTACAAGCTCACAGGGGGAAAGTGACTTGCCTAAGGTCAGATAGATTACAAATGTCAAAATTAGGACCACAAGCATCTCCTACCACCAAGTCCAAAGCTTTTCCCATTGCATCCTGCAGAAGTTCCACCATGTACATATTTAATACGTCTATTTTCACCTCTACACATTCTGCCAGAGATGTCTGTTAGGAAAATGAAGCTTTTGAAGATTCCTTGGGTATCTAAAACCTCACACTGAGCTTTTCACAACTTCACAGATTTTAAAATCCTCATGGTTCCCTTATACACTCTTCTGTCTGCCTTCACCCTGAAAAAAAAAAAGTTGAAAGATTTGTCCACCTGCTCTCTCTATAGCTTGACTACCTTTGGTTCTCTTTAATGTAAGCAAAGAATGAAATAGAGTTGGGGATATGGAAAGGCAAGGTCCCTGCTTCCAAATAGTATTGATCTGGTCCTTGAACCTAGATCTCTTCCTAGAATGATTGAATATTAGAATAGGTCCAGAGATTATTTGGTCTAATTAAGTCTCTTATTTTCAAATCAGAAAACCAAGATTTACAGAGTTGGATGAATTGATCTTTCTGAGGACACAGGGTCATTGAAGAATAGAGAATTCTTATCTCTCTACTCTGAAGCCCCTGGTTTGTTCACTATACCACCTATCTTATTTCCTCAATGAACCTGGTATAAGAGCTCATGTTTATATAGAGCTCCATGGTTTGCAGAGGTTTACAAATATTTATCTATTTGTACTATATATGTAGATGTGTGTATAAATGTATATGTGCATATTTATAATATATATACATACATCTACATATATAACTTACTTTGGTCTTCACAATAGTTCTGTAAGATAGATATTATTTTTATTTTACAAAAGAAGAAATTGAGGCTTATAAGAGACCTGCATGTGACCCCAAAGCTAATGAGTGTTTGGGGCAAATGGGGAGTCAAACACAAATCTTCAGGGTCACTCTCCACTGTATCATGCTCCCTCTCTCCAGTAGGCTGCATTCCAGCCAAGCTTAAATATTTAGAATGAATGTATTTGGGGAAGTAAGTAAAAAGCATATATGCAACAGAAAAATCTTTCTTTTTCAACTCAATCTCCTAAACTCTTGCATTGGAGTGTCTATGTTGTTTTTTCTTGTTTGAACCTGGAATTTCTTGGGTCTAGAGAATTCCAAGTGTGGAAAATCTTTCCACCAATACAGATATTCCTCTCCTCTATCATTTATAGTCACAGTAAGTTGCTTCGGGTACTGAGAGATTAAATGATTTATCCAAAGGCACATCTAATGTGTGTCAGAGGAAAAATTTCACAAACTGGCTCATAGTACTTAATAAAGGCATGTTCACTAATTTATTGACTGATTAGCATACCTTTGTTTCATGTATAGTGTGCAGGGCCTGGAGTCAGGAAGACCTGAATTCAAATGTGTCCTCAGATATTCACTAGCTATGTGACCCTGAGCAATTCACTTAACTTCTGTATACCTCAGTTTCCTCATCTGTAAAGTGGGGAGAATAATAGCACCTATATCGCAGGATTGTTGTGAGGATCAAACCAGATAATATTTACAAAGCACCAACACATAGTAGGTACCATGTAAAAGTAAGCTATAATCCAGAGGGATTTATGAGAAAGAACACTATCCATATCCAGAGAAAGAACTGTGGGAATACAGAAGAAAAACATATGATTGATCACATGGTTCAATGGGCATATCATTGGGGAAGTTGACAGTAAAAGATCACCCTAGTGCAGATATTAATAATATAAAAATAGGTTTTAAACAATGATACATGTATAACCCAGTGGAATTGCTTGTTGGCTATGGGAGGGGGGAGGGAAGAAGGGAGGGAAAGAACACGAATCATGTAACCATTCAAAATTATTCTTAATTAATTTTTAGATTAATTTTAAAATTTAAAAAGTAAAAGTAAACTATTTTATCATTATTATTAAAGGTCTGGAATTAAGTATTATAGTTTTGACTTTGGAGATGTCTTCATTGGGTCATAGGCTACAGAGATGAAAGGAATTAGATGATATGGGAAGAAAAGATTGATGCTGAAAAATGTCACCTGAACATTTTATACTAGTGCTATGGGAAATATCTGCATATCATTTAATGCCATAGACTGCAATTCATTTTGCTTAATAATTATTTATTAAGCATCTATTATATTCAAAGTAAAAGATAACGTGGTACAATGGATGGCTTTGCATGAGAAACACATATGGGATGGAGTAGTTGTCCTTGGTAAAGAGAATTACCAAACTAGGAGTTCCTCTAATTGATCAAATTGATGATTTTGGTACTTTATCTCCTTCAAAAATGAATGACATTGGGCCAGACTTTTGTAACAATTAAAAGTAAATTAGATGTTGTCCCTTTCTCGTAGGAGCTTACAATATAGTTGGAAGTAAGGGAATATGAAGCATATACAAATAACCATAATACAAAAAAAAAACCATGATAAATACTTGAGAGGGTCAAACAAAAGACCATGTGAGGTCTAGGGAAAGGAAGATCATTTCTTCAAGGGTAATGGTAATCAAAGAAGGTTTGATTCAGGAGATGATATTTGAACTGACCTTGAAGGACAGGTAAGAAGGCAAATATGGATGCAGAGAGCTCTCTAAATAAAGGAAATGCCAAAAAGCATCAACTATGTGGAAAAAATATTTTTAAAAAAATAAAGACAAGGAAGGTAGATTGTAGAGAAGCTTAACTATCAAACCAAGTAGTTTGGATTTCATTTAGTAGGCAATCAACAAATTGAAGGATTTAGGTAAATGAGTGCTTTCTCTATTTGAAAAAAAAAGCTACAGATAATTCAATAAAAATAAGAAGCAAAATTATAATTTCAGTTTTTTATAATGGTTTTCACAGTGCAGATAACATTTACCATGTTTCCATATTGTTAACTGAGGTCTAAAGATCTGCCCTCCCCCCCCCCCCAAATAGCTCTCCTTTTGTTCCATACTTACTCACAAAGTCAAAGTCTAGAGCCATTTGAAAAAAAAATCTCACTTTTGGCAAAAGCAGTGTTTCTGGGGTCTTGTTAAAAGACAAGATGTTTTTCAACTTGATCTTTAGAGGAAAAAAAGAAAAAAGAAAAACAACCTCATCTCCAGAGTCAGTGTGGTTGGCTTTTTCATTGAGAGGCGTATTGGATTTTCACATTGGTGCCAAAGCGGGCCTCATTTGCATGTTTTGTTGTTGGGCCAAGTAAAAGATGCTCTTTCTCCCTTTTAGTTCTACCTTTGAGTTGCATGCCAATTCACACATTCCTTTCAGCCAAATATTCCAGTAGGTATGCATTGGAATTCCAATAAGGTATAGTGTTCTAAGTCTTCCCAAGGGCAATGCTCCAAATCTGGGTAGATCAGAACATAAGGAATCTGTTACTGTTGGATACCAAAAGGTAAGAAATATTTCTTGTTGGGAACTAAGGGAATGATGGCAGAGCTCATTAAAAGGAATATAACAGACCAAAAAAAAAAATCCTAAAAGCTAGAACTGCCCCAAAATGGAATGGGCTTCCTGGGGAAGTAGTCTCTTTCATTGTAGGTTTTCATGTGGAAGTTGAATAGCCACTTGTCAGAATAGAGGAAGTGCTACTACCTGGCCTGGTCTATGAACTTCCCTGAGGTCAGAGCACAGGCTTATAATTGACAAACAAAATATACAGAGGCAATTTTGTAAAAGAATACTATGAAGCAAGGAAGGGCTATAACATTTCGGCAAAAAAAGGCCTTCTTGTCCCTCTGTAGCCATTTGGTCTTGCAGGGTCTTTGGTACGTAGGAAGCTTTGGGGAAAACACATTTTTATTTTATTCTAATACTAAAGGGATATAGATATAGATTTAATTGAATTTAATGTCACAAGCTTTCAAAAATAATCTACTTAATGCCAGGAATTGTGCTAAACTCTGGGGATTCAAAGGAAAAAGTGAAAGAATCTCTTCCCAAGAGTTTATAACCTACTCAGCAGAAATAGTACATACATAAGTAGGCAAATAGGAATTGTATGAAGTAAATTGAAAGTATTTTTTTAGGAGAAGAAATACTAAAAACTAACTTTAGTGGAAGGAAGAGGAATTAAGAAAGGGTTCATGTAGAATGAGGTTTTAGAGTTGAATGGTCAGAGGGACTCCAAAAAACAGATGAAGGGAGAAATATTCCAGGCATAAGGGAATAACCTTGCAAAGTGATGAAAAATAATATAAAATTGCCCCAAAATGAGAAGATAAGACATATGAAGAGGAACGTCATGAAGTAAGGTTTGGAAATAATATTGTAAAGGGTTTTAAATGTCACGAACACTGAATCCATCTTACTTAAATCATTCTGTATTTATTTTTTATTTTAATTAACTTATTTAGGCAATTTAGAACATTATTCTTTGGTTACAAGAATTATATTATTTCCCTCCCTCCCCTCCACTCACCCTTCCCGCAGCCAACATGCAATTTCATTGGGTATTACATGTGTCCTTGATCAGAACCTATTTCCATGTTGTTGGTGTTTGCATTAGGACATTCATTTAGAGTCTACATCCCCAGCCATTTACCCTTTCTTTAAAGAACATTCTAAAACTGTATCTATTTAGTTCTTGAGAGGGTCTTGGTATAGTTACTACTAGATATTTTAAGTACTTTGTAGCTAATTTGAATGGAATTTCCCTTTCTATTATTTCTCCTGCCTGAAGTGGAGAAGAGAATGAAGGAAGGTTGCATTTTAGGTACTCTCAAAATAAAAGTTGCTAAATAGAAAAAATCTGAGGAAAGAGATTAGATTGGTAGATACTCAGGATATCTGATTGGTAGCCACCTGAGAGATCTGATTGGTGGCCATGGGTTCACACCAAGACATTCTTAGAGTGGTGCAACCTATGCCCAACTTGGAACTAATGGCTAACTGATAATCAGCTTCCTTGGAGATTCTCACTGGGAGAAACAGACAACATGGAAGATATTAAGATATTCATGCCATCCCCTAGTAGTGACTGTCACAAGAGAGCTTGTATACATATCTTTGGTATGCAAGATATATAAATGAATACCAGATATATTTAAGACCAAAAGCTATTGCTCAATAGATAAGTGTTCAGAGGATTTGCATCAATAATTATTTTAAAAGACTGCCTCAAATCTGTAATAGTAAGAGAAATAAAAACTCAAAATAACTGTAAGGTTTCACCTAATGCTAAGAAATTTGGTTTAAAATAAAAGTTTAGAATTGTCAATATTGGGAAGGATTTGCAAATATAGCCCTACCAAAATACTGTTGATGGAGCTGAGAATTGCTCCAACAATTCTGGGATTCCATTAGGGATTATAGTGACTATAATGAAGATCCTATTGCTAAGCAAATATCCCAAAGAGATCAGTGACAAAAAATAAACACTTCACACATGCCAAATATTTATAGTAGCAGTTTTTGTAGAAGAAAAGTACTGGAAATAGAGTAGATGCCCATTGATTGTGAAGTGATTAAACAAATTGCAATGCGGGAACATAGTAGACAATTAAATATGTACAATGAGATATGAATATGATGAAAACAGAGAAGTATGGGAAGATTTATGCATACTGTTGCAAAAATGAAGAACCAGAAAAACAACTTACATGATGACTCCAATATGGAAAGAACAACAAATTATTTGAAACTGAATGCTATGAAATAATAATGACCAAGTGTGTCTCCAAAGAAGAAATGAGAATTCCTTCTTTTCTTTGCAGAGATAAAAGTTATGGGTGTGAAACACATAAACACTTGTTAGATGTATGTTGATTTGCCTTAACTGTTTTTTTTTTCCTTTGGTTGGCATGAACAATGATTCTTTGGGAGGAGGAATAGAGGAAATAATTTGGAAATATTGGTGATGTGAATATAAAAGACCAATACATTTTTTTTTTTTACCACGAACTGGTCTAAGAAATGGAAATAAAAGCATTTATTACCTGTGCAGCGATAATGCTGTATGAATGTAATAGAATATTCTCTGAAGCCATCAGCTCCATTATTTCTTATAGCACAACTTTTAGAAAACTTAACCACATTAATATACAATAACTTGTTCATTCTCCAATTTATGGAAACTTCCAGGTTTCCAAGATTCTCTTCCAACTCAAAAAGAACTATATTTCTACATTTGTGTTTAGGACCAATTTTTCTCCTTCCCTTTTCCTTCTACTTCATTGAGTTAAATGTACTTCTGAATCTAATTGTATATGTCTGTACTCTTCCTTTAAGGATCAACTGTTCCCCCTTCATTTGTAAAAATATCTGCTTTTCCACTTTAATAAGATAATTTTCCCTAATCTTCCTTTCCCTTTGTTTCCACTTCCTCCTTGTTCCTTAACATAAAGACAACAGAACCACCTCAGATGATAAGAGTTCAGAGGGGACATTTGTATATCATCTTGTTTTGTCCCTTATCTTCACATTTGTCTTTTTCTCTGCCTTCCTATGTTTCAATGCAATCCAAGCCTTCATTGGGATTCCTTGGAAATTCTCTATTGACATTCAAGGTTCATTTTTGATTATATTCTGATTATATTCAGTTTTGCTTAAGTTATTCTTGGCTGTAAGTACATATGCTTGGGCTAAGTAGTAGTGGCTGCTAAAATCACATGTAATCTTGATAGGATCCTTGGTAATTGAATTCTTTGTTTCTGGCTGCTTGCATTACTTCTCTGAGTAGCTTTGATTGTTGTCTGATATTCCTAAAAGTTTTCATTTTGGTGTTTCTTCAATTAGTAACCAGTGGTTCCCACTTTGCACACTAGACCAAAAAAAAAGCCTAAACAGATCTGTTCTAGATCTCTTTTCTCAGTATTCAGATGGTCCAAGGATTAAGGGTTCTCCTCTTCAATCTATTTTTTTTCCCCAAGTCAGTTGTTTTTCCCAGTCTTTTGACTTTGGAATCATTGCCTTCTATTTAGTTCATTCTAATTTTCAAGGAATTTGCTGCTTAGGCAAGGATTTCTACCTCTTGCAACAAGTTTTTAATGCCTTTTCCATATCTTTTCATTTTATAAAAACATCTCTTCCAGGTGTTCTAGCTCATTTGTGTCCAACTTGTGCTTTCTGCCAAGACTAGAAGTTTTAGTAACTTTTTTTAGTAACTTTTTCTGTATTTGTGTCTTTGTGTCCCTGCCACCAGCAAACCTTTTTATGGTTAGTCTTTCTTTTTGTTTCTCATCCAGGTTAATTATGTTTGGGGGAATTTCTGGTCAAGTTTGTATTACATGTTGGCTTCAATTCTACTTCGTGTCTTTTCACTGATGAATGAAATTAGGTAAGTACCTGAGATGGAATAGTCCCAGATTATGACCGTATAAGCTTCAAAAGGTGAAAAGAGCCATGAGAAAGAAGCCCATCAAGTGTAGTATAGCAGAGTTTGCTGATAGCCACAGGGGCTAACTCCAGTGAGAAGCCAAGAGATACCTGCCTGACCCAGCCCAGAAAAGATCAATAAAACAAGTTTTTGAAACATACACAAATGCAGGGAAACAAGATGGCTCAGTGGCTAGAGGTAAGGCATGGAGATGGGAGGACCTGGGTTCAAATCTGTCCTCAACCAATTCCTAGCTGAGTTGTTTGAATGAGCAAGTCACTTAAAATCCAGTGCCCGCCCTTACCACTCTTCTGCCTTGAAACCAATACTTATTATCAATCCTAAGACAGAAGACAAAGGTTAAAAAATTTTTTTTACAAAACTGAACACAAGAAGCAAGCACATACATGGAGGAGAGCAACACGGTAAGATTATTAAACATTCAAAGCAAAATAGATATTCACAGTATGAGGATAAAAATTTAATCTATGACTCTCAAAAAAATATTTTTAAAAAAATCATATTGACACTTTCCTGTCTGACATTAGGTAAACAAAAGAAAGGACAACACCTCCCCGGTACCCAGGATAAGGACAATATGTTCAAAATGCATCCTAGTCAGATAAGGATGGTCTCTCGGGGGAGACTGGCCAATGTTCAGTTCATGATGAATGTGCAATGTGTCTGCCTGCTGATAGTAATCAGTATGGAGGCCTGGTAAACCTGCTCCAAAGTTTGATGGAGTCCTGTCAGCCCTGGCTGGTCTTATAAATTCATGATGCTGTTTCTCTTGGTTGTTTCTTCTTTCCTGATCATGAGAGAATCTGAGATGGAAGACCAGATTTTGACCTTGTAAACTTCAAAGTCAAGATTTACCAGAAAGGTCCACAGAATCGACTGTAGTTTGCTATTAGCCACAACAGGCGAGAGAGGAGTCAGACTTCAGGAAGCTACCTCATTGGTGTTGACCAGCAATAGCTAGGCCCAGTCACTGTGTCCTACTAACAAAGGAGCAATTCATTCATTAATTATGTACCACTCAGAAGTGAACTCTGGTGGTGTTCACTCCAAGTGGTCATGTTGAAGGAAGTATGTCTCAGTCTAGGGACAGTTGGGCAATTTATTCCTCCTCTATTTCTTTGAAAAGGTTGTGTTGTTTCATCAGGGTACATTCCCCTCCTTCCTGAGGATCCAGGTTGTACATATATAAGTAACCATCAGAAGCTCCTACTAATAATCGGGGAATCTTCTGAATTGTGGCAAGT
Organism: Monodelphis domestica; assembly: GCF_027887165.1. NCBI lineage: Eukaryota > Metazoa > Chordata > Mammalia > Didelphimorphia > Didelphidae > Monodelphis > Monodelphis domestica. The sequence goes on along the minus strand of NC_077233.1, from coordinate 205,515,997 downwards.
GAACAGATATTTTTGTGACCGCAGAATGGTAGTCGGACAGTAGCAAATGCCCTTCCCTGGTTAAACATTTCTGTTACTTGAGAGGGCAAATAGCTGGTAGAGGCCATAAGAACTTTCCCAAAGTAACCAGTCCAGGTAGTTGGTTCCTCCTGAGGTTTCTCTTTCACAGTCTCAAGTTTGAAGATGTGCACTGTTTCAGTGTTACTGGAAGCAGAGAGGAACATTCCATCCATACTGAAGGCCAAAGAGCAGATGCTTACACACCTCTTCACTCCTCTCCGGAACTCAAAGATTTTCTGTCCTTCTGGAATGGAAAATACCCTAATAACAGTACCCTTCTCAGAAGCTGTGGCAAGTTTGGTACCACTTGCATCAAAAGCCAAAGCTGCTAGGGGACTATCATGAGCTGGTATCATATTAGCAGCCCTCAAATTAATGGTGTCAAAGACTTGTACTTCTCCAATAGTTGCACTCCCAGGATAAGCCAGGTAACAATTGTCATTGTTTATTGACAGTGCACACAAACCTGCAGGGTTTGGGGGAGTTTCCCTGATTGTATGCAGTACCTTCATATCACGAATATTGTGTATGTAAAGACATTCTTCTAGGCATACTATCAACCTCTGTCTATTCAATTTGACTGCCAATATGGTATTGGAATAGCTATAATTACATATTTCAGTCCCCTTCTTAAAGTGGCAGACTTTTAGCTTTCGTGGAGCTTTGAGGCTAACAATGGCCACCAGGCTACTTGAAAATAATCTTTCCACAATACACACATCTTCTGTATCAGTACATTCATAAATCTGTTCCAGCTTATCCACAGAGGAAAGGGAGAAGAATTTATAACCAGATTTACTCCCAACAGCTAAGGATGTGTTGTCCTGGTTGAAGTTGGCGAAGAGCAGCTGGCTGGAGCCGGCCTCCCCGCTCTGACTGGCCAGGTTCATGGCTGAGAGGGGGGGCCTGGGCTCGGGCGCTCTACCTCCCGGGACGGGAGAGACGAAGGAGTCAGGGTCGGCTCCAGGCCCCTCTCTCCGCTGCCGTCGTTGTCGTCTCCTCCGTAGTGGGTCCTCCAGCTGCTGCGGTTGTGGTTGCTAATGTTCCTGCTGTCGCTGCCGCTGCCGCCGCTCGCTGCTCCAACTTCAGACCAATACATTTTTAAAGAAGGTAATATTGTGTGGTACAATTTGGGAGAAGTGTAACACTTACTAAAGGCCCTACCATAAATGTTTGTCTGTGTTATACACATTGGCTACATCCCCAAACAGATTTACTTGGGAGAATACCTAGAAACTGGTTGCTAGACCTCTGACTAAAGATAGGGAAATTAATGAAATGGCTCATAACCCTCCTAGAAATAGAAAGATTATCTGAAAAAAGAATAGGACCACTATATAAGGGGAGATTAACATCAGAGACATCTAAACATCTCTTCAGTCTGTGCAACTGTCAGTGTAGATTTAACAAACTTGATGCCCTAAAGAAAAAATCATCTCTGAAGAGCATCATGTACCAGTGGGAAGGACTCAGTTGAGTGGAAGATAGAATGTTTCCCTTCAACATTAAAGCAGATGTGGAGAAATAATGAGAAGCAGAAGAAGCTATTGGAAAACCTCAGATTATTTTTTGAAAACAAGGGCTGAATCCCCTAATCAATAAACAACCTCACTATTACCTCAAAAGTCAAATACAAATTCCTCTGCTGGGCATTAAAAGCCAATCTACCTTCCCAGTATTATTATATATTACTCTTTCACTTATACAGTCTAATCAATTAGCTCTTTTGACATTCCTCTCCCATGACACACTCTCTCCTGTTCCCTACCCCAGTAATGCAATCTGGCCACACCTCCATCTCTAAGAATACAGTTTCCTTAGAGTTTAGATAGTATAAGTATTTATTTAAGTATATAAGTACTATCTGGAAGCAAGATAGTGCAGTGGAAAGAATTCTGAGCTTGGATTAAAGACTTGAGTTCAAATATGGCCTCAGATATTTCCCAGAAGTGTGGCCCTGGTCAAATCACTTAACTTCTGTTTGCCTCAATTTCTTCAACTCTAGATGGTCCCACTTTAAACAGACAGCTTATTCAGGGATAACTTCCACATCAAAAACAAGTCATTCTCTATCTGTTCAAATATAATCTGCTTTGTTCTTTATGACATTTGAATCTATTGCCTATCAATTCTTATCTCAAAGAAAATGATGACAAAATCAAAGCTTCTGCTAAATCTTCAAGTCTTTGGCCTCTCTTTTTTCCTTCTTCTTGGACCTTACATATAGATATAGATGTAAAGATATATAGATATATAGATATATATAATGTCTTCCTATCCTTCTATTTCCCAGCTTTGCACTGAAATTACCTCATATGTCAGGGTAATTTAATATAATTTGGAAGATCATGGCAAATTCTTAGTAAAATTTCTCTACCAGTTAGTTTCCTCTCAGAAACATAAGTAGTGATTTCTGGTGGTCTTTTTGCCAACACTTATCATTAGTACTGCAACATATATTGAGAAAACTTCTGGTAAAATCCTTTTTTGCCCTTAAGCTTACACTCAAACCCACTCCAACAACTCATTTCTTTGCATCTCCAAGAACTATCTCTGAGCCATGCTTCCATTTAACTGCAATTTCCTTCTTTCTTCTGGTTTTGTTCATAGCAAGAATTTCAACTGAGAATTCCCTATATAGATGAAATCACAGTTCCAACAAAAAATTCAATCAATATAAAGATTCAGGTAGTGTTTATGATAAAAGAAAAAAATCTAAAATTCTTTTAAGCTTCTTCTAAGAGTCCCCAGCTGATGCTAGAGAAGCAAACCATGCATTAATTCTTGAAGTAGAAGATAGTTTCCATTTTACTTTAGGCTTTGGCTCCCCTTCCTCAAAGGACCATAATGTAGAGACTTCTTTTGTTACATTGATTTGCTCCACCATGAAAATGTATGATTCTGTTGACAGAACTATATTTACAGTAGACATATTTATCATCAGAACTGCTAGATAGTCTTTCAGAGTTAAATTTCTGATCTTTTTCTTCTTGCCCTACTCTCCCCCCAAGCAATTTACCGCCCAGAGTGTTCTGGTAATCTCCAATAGAAAGGTCTTTCATTTCCTCCAAAATTCATAGGCAAAATCAGATGCAACTGAATGGGTTGCACAGTGGATAGAGCACCAGGCTTGGAATCAGAGATTCATTTCATGAATTCAAATCAGACATCAGACACTTGCTAGCTGTGTGACCCTGGGCAAATCACTCAACCTTGTTTACCTCAGTGGCTCATCTGTAAAATGAGATGGAGAAGGAAATGGCAAACCATTCCAGTATCTTTGTCAACAAATCCCCAAATGGGATCATGAAGAGTTGGACAGAACTGAAATAACTGAATAACAACAAAAACTAAAGCGGACAGATTTAGGATGGCCACTCCAATATATTTGCCAAGGAAACCCCCAAATGAAGACATGAAGAGTCAGGCATGACTAAAATGACTGAATGACAACAATAATCAAGAATGGAAATACTTTGGAGAGATCATCTTATTCATCCCCCTTCCTCTAGGCAATTTTCATTCCAAAAACTCCTCCCTACACATCTGTCTGTTCTTTAGAGAGCTGTAGAGAAGGAAATGCTTCCATTTCCTTTGGTTCACCTAGTTGAATTTTTAAGCATTCAGTGTTCAAAACTGAAAAATCAGCTCAAGAGCAACACTGACCTTCATCAACAGTGAACTTCAGACCTTCAGAGATCTAGGAATAATCAGGATAGACACTTCCTCCACCAATGCACTTGGTAATCTCTCCACAGGGCTTATGGATTTCTCCCCTGGGTTTCCCCAAATGAGACTACTACTTTTTTCATTTTCCTTATAGGAAAGACTCTCAGGTAGCAACTTACAGCTTTTATCACTTACAATAGCCCTCAAATTTATTTCCCATGGGGCAGCATTATGTAGGTGAGCCCCTCTACCATTTTGTGATCAGCTGGTCCTCCAACAATAGATATTCAGTACATCACTAAGGTTATCGTAGAAATCTTTCCATCATGATGGAATCTACCAGAACTTCTAATATTCTATATCACCAAGGTCATTCTAGAAATCTTTCCAAGTCTTTGTAGGGCCTGCCAGAACTTCTAATATTCTACCTAAACTTTTAAGAGCACAGAATTGCATCCATGTCTTTATAACCAATCATGAGTACTTTATGAAAGTAAACTACCCCAAAACACATAAACATGTCTACCTAATACCAAAAGCATGTTATGTTTCTTAGAAATAGTATAGGAATATAAAGGACAGAGAGACTGAAAGAGAGAGATGGATGATAGATGATAGGTAATTTTTTTACTATTTCTTTCATCAGGGTAGAAGGAATTTTATTCTGTGTAAGTGTAATGAATAAATGTAAATGTCTTGTGCTTACTTGGATTCTCATTCCTAAGGAACTCAGATGCAACAACAGTTCCTTGAGGACATGGACTATTATTATTTTATTTGTATATTCCCCATAGGTTTGCACAGTGACTAGCACAAAATATTTACCCATTTGTTGAACTGAATTAAGACTGTAAAGGAAAAGAGAGAAAAGCTTTATTTTCATTTGGGAGAGGTACTTAAGCCCTGAAATTAATTAATGATACAGTGACTGAAATTACATAATGAGTTACTGTTTGCCATACAAGAATGATGGTTATAATTTCAAATACAGGGCACTATTTTCCCCAGAGTCAAATCACTCCCTTACTAGAGGTTCCCCATCAAAGTGTTGAATGAACTCTTTAGAACTACTTACAGCTTCCTACTCTTTTATTTGAGAGGGTACTTGGATAGGACCCCTTCCTCTAAAATAATACTCCCACTCTTCATCATTCTGTTTTTATAGCTCCATTCTTTTGAGACAGGAGGGTTTTGTTTTTTGGGGAGTTTTCCAGAGTCCTCTGTGAAAATGCCAATATGTCTTTGTGGTTTTAAGTGCTATCATCAACTAAATCCTTAGGGTACTGGTTTATAGCTCACTGTGAACAAGACTGCATAAGTAGAAGAAAAAACTAGTGAAAGTGAGACACAGAACTGTTGTTCCATCATTTTTCAATTTATTCAGTCATGTCCAATTCTTCATGACTCCATTGGAGTTTGTTTGTTTTTTTGGCAAAGATACTGGACTGGTTTGCCATTTGCTTCTCCAGCTCATTTTACAGATGAAGAAATTGAGGCAAACAGAGTTAAGTGACTTGCCCAGAGTCACCCAGCTAGTAAGTATCTGAGACGAGATCTGAATTCAGAAGGTTGAATCTTCCTGACTCTAAGATGGGCACTTTATCCACTTTGCCACCTGACTGTTCAAAACACAGAAGAGAGGACAGAAAAAGGAAAGGTATAAGGAAGAAAAAAGACTGCTTCTTGCCACTAAAGGGTAAATTTTATCAACTTTAGAAATTTACCAATTTCTGGCATCACATAAATATAACAGTACACCTCACTGGAATTTTTCTTGAGAATGATTTGGGCACTGAGGAAAATTAGAGTAATTTACATTTCTATAGTATTTTTCTATAGAAAGCCTCAAATCTTTTTCACAGCTGTCAGAAGGCAGGTATAATTATCTCCATTATAAGGATATGGAAGATAGGTAGCAATGCCTAATAGATAAAGAGCTGACCTTAGAATCAGGAAGACCTGAGTTCAAGTCTTGTCCCTAACATGTAATGTTTGACCCTGGGTAAGTTATTTAACTTCTCAGTGACATTCCCATCACCACCGCCCCAGGTAACTCCTTGACTATAAATTGAAAAAATGCATGAGGATATATATTGAGATAAGTTTCTAACCAAGAATGCTCAACGCTTTTGAATTTACAAATTTGTTTTAAAAAACCCTGATGTGGAAATAGGCAGTAATGACAATTTGATGAAGAATGCCAAGGGAGAAGCAGGGAAAAGAACTCTATCAGAGAGAGTTTTATCAGGCAAAGGAAGAAGGTATGTCTCCCAGCAAAAGCAAGAGATGATCCTTGAAGTTGTGTGCTCCTTTGGTATCCATGCTATGTCAAGAGCCCTGCAGAAAGACCCCCACAATAGTGCATGGATAGCTTCTGGAGGACTGCTGAGAAAATACAGAGTAAAGTTACCTGGAATGAAATGTAATAGGTTGTGATGCACACCATTGGAAGAAGTACCTACCTGAGGAGGTCACAGAGCCAAAAAAAGAAAGAAAATAACTTGCATTTATATAGGGCTTCAATGTGTACAATACGCTTTATGTCCTCTATCCTATTTATTGAGGACAGAAATAAAGTGACTTTGATCCAGACTCTGATACTTACTAGCTGTATGACCTTGAACAAACACTTAACTTCACTCTAAAACTTACTTATAAAATGATAATCATAATACTTGTGTCACCTGCCATAAGAAAGTTTTTATGGGGCAAGGAAAGGTATAGGAACTGGACCTATAATTTCATTCGTACAGGGAACTCCTAGGTGAGGAAATAACTGTCTAAAAGTGCAAATGTGTACCTTCTCTGCAATTTAGAAGCTTAGAGAGAGATGCTCACAGAACTGAGAAGTTCAGTTATTTGCCTAAAGTCATAAAGCCACAATATGACTGAGCCATGTAAAAGATAACTTAGTTAAGCTCTTTTAATTAGGATATGTTCATTGCTTTATTTTCTTCATGCATAATTTCTCCATGTTATCTTCTTAGGAGGTCAATAGTATAATAAGAAGAGGTAATCATAATAGAAACTCCAATTATTAATTAATTTAATAATTGTTTAGGGGTGTATGGGTTGCTCAGGGAGGAGTAATATCTTTGGTATGGAGGGCTTGTCATGCCCTCCTAGGGCAGCTCTCCAGCCTCTGACCCTCACTTGACACCAGCTCTCACTTGTGGCTCCTAGTAGCTGCTAGCATGTGGCAGCGGCCACACCCCGGGCAACGGCTTTGACAGGACGGCCAAACCTTGTGAGGGTAGCCATCGGGTCATCGACCCCTGGTGAACCAGGGCTTTGCTCACCCAGCATGTGAAGACTGCTTCGGCGGAACAGATGGAAGAAACCAATAAGAAGGTTCAACGGCTGAGAGGGTGATGCAGCAAAGCACTGTGGAGTGTTTAGGGCGTGTTGGAGCACAAAGTACAACATGGCCATCCAATGCAGCTGAAGAAGTCTCCAGGTGTAACGACTTTTTGTGCCACTGGACCCAGGCTTCCAACGCCAAGAGAGAGTGGGACTGTCTCTGTGCATCGACTTTTCCACTTAAATCTTCACGCAAAAGTGTCTTTGTGCACAAAAACACACAAAGACAATTGTCATCCTTGGTTACCGAGAGACTACTACTACTAATAATAATAATTGTTTATGAGAATCAATAATCAACAAAGAAAATCCTCTGAAATGTCTTGGCAAAATTTCTTTTCCATGGGGAGCTGTGCACATTGGTCTAGCACACTGGGAGGTGTCCAGATAGTATGATATCTTAGTTGGCTTTGAAGCTTCAAGGAAGACCTTGGTTTTTACCATATGTAGAATTGATCATTACTTCATAGAATATGCCTTCTTAAAAAGATCTGGCTACTTCCTCTGAGAAGAGAAGGTCAGAAGACCACATCTCTATTAAAGGGAAAATGGGACACGTATAATTTGACCTTATATATACAGATCAACGCATAAGCATGGCGTCTTTAACCAAGCTGGGATGGGCCTGGACCCTGACATTTTGTAATTTATAACTTTCTACAATATAAAAAAAGCTTGACTTAGATAATTGCTTCCCAGTATTTGTTTTTCATGTTTACAATCAGAACTTGAACCCACATCTTTATGATTTCAAAGCTATCAACTGACTACACTGCATTTTATAAATCTTAGAACACTATAGAAATTTTAGCTAATGTCAGTCACATTGTCATTGTTGTCGTAAAACTGATTTATCCACATAGAAAGAAAGGACAAAGACAGTTCTCTGTACTAAAGAGGCATTGAATACTTATGGGCTGACTGACTGACTGACTGACTGACCAGAAACCAAAACCATCAGGATTATCAGCTCAGAGTCCTTTACACTAGAATGTACTGAATCTCTAGACAATCCAGTAAATAGCTTGGTAGTGCAGGAAAGAGAGAGAATGAGACTTGAAATCAGGAAAATCTGAGTTTAAATCCTACTTCAGACAGTCGCCCTGTGATCCTGGACATATCAGATCAGTTCTATTGGTCTGTTTCCTCTTCTATAAAATAAGAACAATAATATCCCCTACTTAACAGGGTTCCTTTGAATATCAAATGAGATACCACATGTAATTTGCCTTGCAAACCTTAAAGAATGGCTATTCTCATTTTTATTCATAGTAGTATTTACAAAAATATACATCAGTCCCTTTTTTGGAAGAGAAATATTTAAAAATCCATTTGGCTTTAGTGACATATTAGAGTTAGGCAAAGTTCTTCTGATTGTTATGTATACTTATAGCACAGTCTAATTCAACGAATTCAGGTCTTCATTTTTTCTTTCATTTTAAATGTAAGAGAGTCCTGGAGCACAATGAAAGACTTGTCCAACATCACACACTTGGTCAGAAACAGCACTTAAACTCAGATGCAAAGATAAAAATCTTCTTGACTCCAAGGACTGCTCTCTGTTCCTCACATGGGCCAAGATGCCTCTTCTCTCTGAGCCCATATATTTCATATAATATTGAATTGATTTAATCATCCTTGAAACCTCTTTCTAGGTCACAGTGGTGCTACGAAAATGCCCTAGAGAGGAGATGGAGAGAAAGGGGTGAAAAAGAATGTTGTTGGTTACGGTTATTATTGTTGCTTCATGACCCCATTTGGTGTTTTCTTGGAGAAGATACTGGAATGGCATACCATTGTTTAGCTGCCCCAGGAAGTATATACAAATGAGGTTCAGTTGATAGAGTGCTGGCCCTCTCAAGAAGACAGCCTGAGTTCAAATCCAGAAAGTTGAAGCTCATATGGCAGTGGATAGCCCACCAGTCCTGAAGTCAGAAAGACTCATCTTTCTGAGTTTAAATCTAGCCTCTGACTCTTACTAACTGTGTGACCTTAGGCAAGTCATGTAATCCTATTTGCCTCAATTTCCTCATCTCAAAAATGTGCTTGAGAAGGAAATGACAAATCCCTACAATATTTTTACCAAGAAAACCCCAAATTGGGTTAAGGACAGATGGCCATGACTTGGAAGACTGAACAAGAACAACAACAACTATCAAAAGCAGCCTTTAATATTTGTAACTACATGGTCAATGATACTATTTTACACATTCAGACCACATCTAGAGAATTATGTTCAAGTGTGAGCACCACATTGTAGGAAGGATGTTGATAAACCCGAGAATCCAAAAGGTGTGAGGGGGATGGGGAATGGGAAGAAGGGTAAATTGATATGTAAAATAAATCAATATATGTAAATACATATGTAAGGTGAGTTAGTGATGCAAAAAAAAAACTGAGAGAAAAGATCATCAGTAAAATCTTTGAAAGTACCAAAATAAAGTAAAAATAAACAAAAACTGGGGAAACTATTTGTACAAAAATATTTATGGTGGCTCTTTCTGTGGTAGCAAACAATTGGATATTGAGGGGATGCCCATCATTTGAGGAATGGCTGAACAGGTTGTGGTATATCATAATCTTAGTAGAATAGATGACTTCAGAAAAACCTAAAAAAATTTACAAGAACTGATGCAATGTGAAATAAGCAGAACCAGAACATTGTACATAGTGACCACCATATTGTATGATAAACAGCTATGAATAACTAAGCTATTATCAGCAATACAGTGATCCAATACAATTCCAAAGGACTCACAATGAAAAATATCATCTACCTCCAGAGAAAGAACTGATGGAGACCAGATCATATATGGCCAGATCAAACCATATTTCACTTTCTTTCTTCACTTCTTTTGTTTTTTGTTTTTATTTAAGTTCTCTTTTACAAAATGGCTAATATGGGGAAATGTCTTACATGATTTCCCATGTAGATTTTACATTTGCTTAACATCTCAAGGAAGGAGGAGAAGATGGAAAGCAGAAAGAAAATAATTTGGAACTCAAAATTAAAAACAAAAAATAACTGTTAAAATTGTTTTTTACATGTATGGGTGGGAAATACCCAAAAAACATTACATGGGTGGGAAATAAAATATTACTTAAAAAACAAAAATAAAATCAAGAGGGAATACAAAGAGAATAATTTTATTATTACCTCTTTGAATTTAATTTTAAAATCATATTGTATATAACAGTTCACAATTTCACATACTATCTTCTTTTTTGTTCTTTGTGTAGTAAAATGTTTGTTGATAGTTATTAAATTCATAATAATTTTAAAAGGGAAGGGAGAATACCTGGAGAAGGGTAAACAAGATATTCTATTTCATACAGAATGAAGATTTATTTTGAAAGAATTTGGAATTTTTAGCCTGCAGCAGGGAAGACTCAGTGAGAATATGACAGCTGTCCTCCATTAGTAGTAGGCTTTTCATGTGAAAGAGGGATTGGACTTGTCAGTTTGTTCCCAGAGGAAAAAGTTAGGAGTAATGGATAGAAGTACAAAAGAGATAAGTTTAAGTTTGAAATCAGGAAATCCTTTCCATCAATTAAATTGTGTAAGCATAGTTTGGGAGCCCTCCTTTCCTGAGAAAGATAGTATAAAGGGCACTGAACTTGGAGGCAGAGGATCTGGGTTTTACTACCAACTATGCACACTTACAGGTAGTAAGGTAGTACAGTGAGTAGGATACTGGTCCTGGAATCAGGAGGACCCAAGTTCAAATATGACCTCAGGTTAACTGTAGTCTCTGTGCAAGTAATTTAATCCTATTTGCCTCAGTTTCTTCATCTGCCAAATGAACTGGAGAAAGAAATGGCTAACCACTCTAGTATCTTTGCCAACAAACTCTAAAAGTAGTCTTGAAGAGTAGGAAATGACTGACCAACAACATACTCCTTTACTTGTGACTTGAGACAAATCATTTAACCTCTCTGGTTCTCAGAAAAATGAGAAGTTTGAACTTGATGACTTCTAAAGTCCTTACCACCTATAAATCTATAATTTCCCTCAACTTCACCACCAAGCTTCTGTTTCTTTCTTCCCTTCATCGCTATGGTCCCCTTGTCCTTTTGGGAAATTCCTCCTTGAACCTTCAAAAAGAAGGACCCAAACCAGTCATCTTTCCCTCTTTTAATTTTTCTACCATGCCCCTCACAGGCTTTTCTCCCACTCTTTTTCAGCTTTTTTTAATATGTTTTCTTCTTGCCTTTAGAATATGAGCTCCTTGAGGGCAAGGTCTTTCAATAATACAGATTAAATTTATTTTTCTCTTTTTCTTTTATTTTTATTTTTCATTTTTTATTGTCATGCAAAACACACTTCCATATCTGTCATTGTTGTAAGAGCAAAGTCATTCATAACTCAAACACCAAAATAAAACCAAAGATATACACTGATATGAAAGATGACTCCTAACAGTTCTTTCTCTGGAGGCAGACTAAATTTAAAAGTATGCTGTGTGTACATTTTCCCCCCCAAGAGTCAATTGTCAAACATTTACCAGCATGCCTCTGGATGTACTTACATATTGTCTGACAAAATCTTTTCTGAATTCCAAGAGAGGTTTCCCTCCAAATCTATACATAGTTCCAATGTGAAACTAATTAATTCCAGTTAGAGATTGCCACAAACTGGACAGAGACCACTATCTTTCCTGCCTAGCAGAAATCTGTGACAATTTCACACTGTTATTGCTCCTAAAAATTCTAGTCCATATGAACTCAGACTGGAAGATAAAGCACAAAGTTCCTTCCATTTGATAGCTAAAGCAAGTTCTCTGAGGCAAAAAAAAAAATCCCAGCATAAATCTCCCTCTAGAAAGAAAGTTACAATTGGTTGAACACTGACCATATATTTTGGATGTGTGGGTCTTCAATACTCCTCTGACACCAAATTACATAAATGAGAATATCCTTAAGTGAAATCATGCAGCAATAATTATTTTCTTTCTTTGTTTATATGCAAATTAATGGTAATCCCCTGTAGGCCTAACCAGTGGCAGTAGTAATTTTTGCATTCATTACAAAATTATCAACTCCCCTCACACTTTTCTCCCAATATTTATTAAATGCAACAAAATCTAGATTTTCTGTCTTATTAAACAAATTTAACACTGGATTTGCAGTCAAAAAACACGAGTTCATATCCCAGATCTAACAGTATCTGAAATTTTGAGCAAGTGACTGGGTCTCTCTGGGCCAGAGGTTACTTATTGGTAAAATGAGGGGATTGGACGAGATGACCTATAATGTCCCTTACAGTTTTCTACCTTTAATCCTGAGAACAACGGTTTAAGGGTTCCTTCTTGAGAGTGATGGTACTGAAAATGTATTTTTCTTATTAAATACTAGAGGAGATGTGGGGAAATTGGGACACATGCACTGCTGGTAAAGTAAACTTATTCAACTACTATGGAGAGCTCTTTGGAATCAGGAAACGGTGCATACCTTGGAGCCAGCAATCCCACAACTAGGTCTATTTCCCAAAGAGATTTTTTTAAAGGGAAAAGTATCCATTTATACAAGAATATTTCTAGCAGCTCTTTTTGTTGTGGTAAAGAATTGGGAAATGGAAGGGTTGTCCATCAACTGGGGAATGACTGAACAATTTGTGATATATGATTATAATGGAATACTACTGTGTTATAATAAAAAATGAAAAGGATGATTCAAGAAAAACCTGAAAAGATCTATATAAACTGATGCAAAGTGAAGTGAGCAGAACCAGGAGAACATTGTACCAAGTAAAAATATTATATGATGAACATTTATGAATGACTTAGTTATTCTTCTAATAGCAATTATTTAGTAATAGAGTGATCTCAAGCTCTCATGATGAAAAATGCCATCTGCCTCCAGAGAAAGAACTGATGGAGGCTGAATGAAGAACAAGACACACTATATTTCACTTTTTTCTTCACTTTTGTTTGCTTGAGTTCTCTTTCACAGAATGACTAATTCAGAATAATGCTTTACACTATTACATGTATAAAATCGATATCAGATTGATTGCTGTCTCAGGGAGGGGGGAGATGTGGTAGGAAAGGAGGATGAAAAAAATGGCTCAAACCTTTTTTAAACTCTTACCTTCCTTCTCAGAATAAATACTGTGTATTGATTCCAAGGCAGAAGAATGGCAAGGGTGGACAATGGGGGTTAAGTGACTTGCCCAGGCTCACACAGCTGGGAATTGTCTGAGGCCAGATTTGAACCTAGGATCTCCCATTTCTAGGTCTGGCTTTCAATCCACTGAGCTACCCTGATGGCCCCTCAAACTTTTTAAAAAACAAAAGTTTAAAAATTGTCTTTCATTTAATAGGGGAAAAAATAAAAATTTTTAAAGAGAATGTATTTTCCTTTTCGCTTATAAATCACCATACTCAATATTAAGGTATCAACAATAACACTCATGTCATTTGTCTTAAGTACACAAATGTCAATTTACTCCAGTTATTACCTATACACAAATCCAGACCAGAAAGTTAATGTAGAGTTGAGCTTAGAACCTATGTTACAGGAAATTTTACTCTTACAGATACTTAAGAACCTATGTTAGAGGGGCAGCTAAGTGGCTGATTAAAGAGTCACACTTAGAGAAGGGAGGTCCTGGGTTCTGACACCAGAACTTTAGCTGTGTGACCTTGGGCAAATCATCAACTGTCTAGCCCTTACCACCCTTCTGCCTTGGAAGAGATATTTAGTATTGATTCTGACACAGAAGGGAAAGAAAGAGAAAAAGGAAGGAAGGAAGGAAGGAAGGAAGGAAGGAAGGAAGGAAGGAAGGAAGGAAGGAAGGAAGGAAGGAAGGAAGGAAGGAAGGAAGGAAGGAAGGAAGGAAGGAAGGAAGGAAGGAAGGAAGGAAGGAAGGAAGGAAGGGAGGGAGAGAGGGAGGGAGGGAGGAAGGAAGGAAGAAAGGAAGGAAGGAAGGGAAGGAGGAAAGAAAGAAAGAAGGAAAGAAAGAAAGAAAGAAAGAAAGAAAGAAAGAAAGAAAGAAAGAAAGAAAGAAAGAAAGAAAGAAAGAAAGAAAGAAAGAAAGAAAGAAAGAAAGAAAGAAAGAAAGAAAGAAAGAAAGAAAGAAAGAAAGAAAGAAAGAAAGAAAGAAAGAAAGAAAGAAAGAAAGAAAGAAAGAAAGAAAGTCCAGTTTGATAAAGTCAATAACTTGTTAGAACTTTCAGAGTTGGGAGAAATTAAATTGAACTCATGTGGTAGCTGCATGATCAAAGTGTTTTCCCATTGTGTGGTAATTTTTTTTTGTCCTACATGAAATAGAAAAGAAAAGAAAAGAAAAGAAAAGAAAAGAAAAGAAAAGAAAAGAAAAGAAAAGAAAAGAAAAGAAAAGAAAAGAAAAGAAAAGAAAAGAAAGGAAAGAAAAGAAAGGAAAGGAAAGGAAAGGAAAGGAAAGGAAAGGAAAGGAAAGGAAAGGAAAGGAAAGGAAAGGAAAAACACCCAGAGACCCAGAGACAGGATAGTTAGGTCAAATTCTTTCTAGGTGACAAGAAGCAAGTAGTCACATCACCTTCTGAACTGGTTTCCTCAGCTGTAAAATAGGAAGTGTAATATTCTTAATTTCCTCTCTTTCACAGAGGTGATTTGAGGAAAGTACTTTATAAATATGATATATTTTTGTTGCTCTATGTAGCCACTTAGGCACTGGCCATTCTAAGTTGAGATCTCTTCTCGTCTGCTCCCAAAGTCCTTTTTATCTTTCAGACTCTATCCTGCTTCTCCCCTCAAACCAAACTAAACAATTCCCAATCATCATGGAGTCCTGAAGACATAATCATTCTCTATATTCTTCAAAGTCTATTCTAAATTCAAGAAAACTACTCTCACCCACAAGGATCTTTCTAAGTGTACTCATTTTGCAAATGTGGGAGATGAGACTGAGAAAGGTTAAGTAACTTAAGTAACTTGTCCAGGAAGGGTCACAGTAACTTGTCCAAGGTCACACAGCTAATGTCTAAAACAGGAACTAAGTTTATTTCCCTGATTTCAGGTCCACTCTACAAATGTTATTATATATGCATGTATCCCCAGCAATAAGAGCAAACATTTGTATAATACTTTAAGAATTGCAAAGCACTTACATCTATTGTCTCTCTTAAACTGTGAGAAAGCTATGAGGTTGGTACTTGAAGGTATAATCATCCTCAACTTAAAGTTGAGGAAACTAAGTAAGTATATTAGTATAAAGGTACTGAAGTGAAGTAATACTACAAATATCATCAGAAGTGATTGTGGTGTTTGATTTTGCATTACTGTTTTCTTTATTATAAGGGATCTTTGGAAAACATAATGGAAAGTGACTAGAATGTCAAAAACAAAAGGCACTAGGAAAACTTGAAAATAATTTAAAAACATTCTTGTGAGTCTTCTTTTCTGGAATCAGCTTCAGAGTCCATTTGCCAGTCAAACAAGAAAATCAATCTCATTAGAGCCACACCTAATTTTGGACAAAAACATGTGATGATCTAGCTTAATCACCAACTTTTAGCCAGATTTTGCCTTTAGTTGTTTCAAAATATCAAATTCACTTTCCAAATATGTATCATGAACAAATATATTCACATTAATAAGATATGCAACAGTGGACAAATCATTTAATCTACCCAAACCTCAGATTATTCATCTATAAAATAAAGAGATTGAGCTAGGTCAGTGTTGTGTGGAAGATTAGAATGGGGAAGGGAAAGTAAGAAAATAGGCTTTTTGAGGGAAATTTTTATACTGGTACAAGTTATTCAGGGACTGAAAAATACAAGTAATCAAATCTTAGCTTTGAAATGGACCTAAATAATAATTTAGTCCAACTCCAATTTTTTGTAGATGACAGTACTGAGGCACCAAAAGGTTAAATTATTTGCCTTATGTCATATGCCTTGTATGTGGGTGGGAAAGTCAGGCCTGAAACCTAGCTCTCAACTCCAAGTTATGTTCTTTACACTCACCTGAACTAGGCAGGAAGACTCTTTCCTACCTAGCACCTAGGAAAAAGAAAGAAAAGCAAGGCAAGATACAAAGTAGGGGTGGAAAAAAGGAAGAAAGCAAGGAGGTAAACAGTTCTCTTTTTCCCCTCTCTCTCTCTAGCAGCAGGAGTAGGAGACTGATCATTGGTGAGCACAAAGAAGATCTGGGGCAAAATCCTGATTCTCCCATGTACTCTCTGAATGCCATTAGGCAATTTGCTTAATCTTTCAGGCTCCTGACCTATAAAATGAGGGGTATTCGCCTTGATGAGATCTAAGGAAGGTCCCTTCCAGTTTTCAATCTATAATTCTTTGATCTCATGCCCCTAGTTACTAAAGACCTGGGCAAGGCAAGTGAGTGAGATAATGACTACAGTCAAGGCCAAGTACTCTGCATAAGCCAAACATGCAACTGTAATTTAACTTGGACAAAAGTCTGTGAAAAGATAGGCTGAAGTTGTAGACCTGACGCCATGATACTAGAGTCTGATGGCATAGAGCATCAGGGTGAGAGGGAGGGAAAAATTTTGGAAACCAGATTTTTAAATGAATGTTAACATTTTTACATGTAATTGGGAAATATTTAAAGAAATCAATAAAATATATATTTTACAGCCTGAAACTCACAGTTCTGTAATCTAACTCCTTGCTGACTGTCAAAGAAGTCAAAGAACTCTACCTCCAAGCCCTAGCAGATAAACACTATTTTGGCTTATTTGTTTCTTCCATTATAAAAATGGGCTTAATTTCCTCTATTTCATTCCAAATATTACTTTTATTCAAGGGTTATTCCAAAGTCTCAGACTTCCAAACCGAACTATAGAGATTCTGCAAAGTGGTTGCATCCTCCAAAGTATCCTATGGTCAATTTGCTTAGGTAACCCTAGTGCAGCTAGGTGAGGCAGTGGATAGATCTCTTGGCCTGGAAACAGGAAGCCTCATCTTCTTGAGTTTAAATCTGACTAGAGTCCCTTACTAACTCAGTTGCCTCAGTTGTTCATATGTAAAATGAGCCAGGAAAGGAAATACAAAACCAGTCCAGTATCTTTACCAAGAGAACCCCAAATGGGGTCATGAAGAGTTGGACCCAACTGAAGAACAACCTTAAAAGAGACCATCCCCAAGATCTCTTGCAATGGGATATTATTTCATCAATGTGGACCTTCTCTGCAGCTTAAAATATTTAAAAGTAGCAATTTGCCCAAAATCATATAGACAAAATGGATCCAAGGCAGGACTTGA
Organism: Monodelphis domestica; assembly: GCF_027887165.1. Lineage (NCBI taxonomy): Eukaryota > Metazoa > Chordata > Mammalia > Didelphimorphia > Didelphidae > Monodelphis > Monodelphis domestica. The sequence goes on along the minus strand of NC_077233.1, from coordinate 205,498,697 downwards.
ACACAAGTGTTTCCAACCCCAAGGCAGGCTCACTACTCTTCATTATATCACACTGCTACTTGAGACCTTTTTCTGACTCTAAAATGTTGTATTTCCTATGCTGGGTTTTCTTTTCCTTATCTCCCTTTTCCTAACTGTACCTTAAATCTGGGACAGGTATAGGGCAGAAGTTTTTAACCTTTTTGTGTGAGTCATGGACCTTTCTGGCAGTTTATTGATTTCTTTAAATATTTTCCAATTACATGTGAAAATGTTAACATTCATTTTTTTAAATTGGGTTCCAAATTTTCTCCCTCCCTCTCACCCCCATGCCCTACTCCATCAGGCTCTAATATCATGGTGTCAGTCAGTTCTACAACTTCAGTCTATCCTTTAGGAAACTTTTCTCCAATTTAGTTGCATTTGCCTGTTTGGTTTATGCCAATGGACCCCTTCTCAGAATGTCTTTAAATGCATTAAAATAAAATTTAGAAATTACAAAGAAAACCACTTATATTGAAATAAAGATGTCAAAAGGCACTAGGAAATATCTGATTTTTCCCTACTTTCCAAATTCCTGGACACCAGGTTAAGACCTCTTTTTTTTCTTATTTCTTTTGATCATAACTCTGAATGAGATGCTTTTGCCTACTTAACCCAAATTCACCCACTTTTTGAAAAAAAAATATTCGACATGTTGAAAAAAATTGTTTTCCTGCTCTCTGAAGACTTTTGCTGAGTTATGTTGGAAGCAAACTAGAGAGCTGATTATTAAATTTTTAGTATAAGCAATTTACATGTCAGAAGTCATTAATGTTACAAATCAATGACTTATTTTTGTTGTTGTTATCTAGACTTAAGTGATAGAAAAAATGTTAATAATGCAGCTTAAACCTAGTGTATAATATGTACACACATACCCCCGTCCCATCCCAGAGACTCAGTAAGTAAACATTTACTCTGTACTCTTGTTTATAAATATGTCAAAGACAGTAGTTATAGAATAAATCATGATAGTTTAGACAAGCCCAAGAATAGTGAACAGCTAACTACTACCCCTTTAAATAGAATTGAAACCTGAAATAGCAATATTCTAACCTTGGATAGCCCAACAAAGTGTCCTTGCTCTATCCCTACACAATGCTACTATAGGGAGGGGGCAATCGGGAGTTGGGGAAAGGACAGGAGTATGTGACTCCATACCTGTGGTTACATCCATGAGGGAAATTTCTGGTGTGGAATCTATACTGCCACCAATACAGTTGAGTAAGTCCTCTGGAATATAGTCTTAGAGAGCTGCCTGGGTGAACTGAGAGGTTGGCATTTGCTTGTAGATTGCTTATAGCTATTGCTTATATTCCTAAGGCTTGCAAAGTGCTTTCCGTGTGTTCATTCATTTGATTCCTAGAACAATCCTGTGAGGTAGCTACAATTGTTATTCTTTAAATATACAGACTGCATTGGCACAAATAGCAAAGAAGAGGCATCCTATCCTGACCAATAAAGGAAGAGCTAGTCTTGGAATCTAGAGAACCACATTTCAGTTCCTGCCTCTGACATACCATTGTATGCTTATGAACAAATGCCTTAACTTCTCAGTTTCCTGGGACATAGGTAAAACTCTCAGATGTTATTACAGATATGTTGCTCATTTGCATCAGAAGAGAGAAATTCCACTCTAGGAGCTCCTCATAACAAATCACAATCCCAACACAAGAGTAAAGAACACTGGATGGAAATCCCTTTTTTCTTTCAGCATTCGGTATCATTTTCTTCACTTCATTTATTTCTCCAGATTGGTATGTTTCAGTTCTCCTGTCCTTCCTTCTTTTCCTCTTCACCCTCCACAAATATTTTGGCAAACTCCTTGAAGGCTGAGAGCACTCTGGATGTCATGTATCTTTTAGCTTGCATTGTCTATAGGTATTTAACAAATGTATGGTAATGAAGATAGTGGTAGTGATAATCATTTTCAAGACATTTCCCTGGAATTCAGTCATCTTTTCAGTCTTTCCTTATCCCTTTCCTTCCCGGAAACTCCAAGCTTTTGTTTATGTTAATCATGATGTATTCTGCTTCCAAAGAGAGAGATTGTTAATGCCTAGCCTTTTGCCTAGAGCTCTGGATTTCCAACACAAAAGTCTTTGAAGTACTTGGAGCGTGTATTAAATTTATATGAGAAGTTTCAATTTGAGACCAAATCTGTGTTACATTTTCTCACTTGCTGGATTCCTCAAACTATTTACTGAGGGGAAGAACACTCTGTGCACTGAACCATTCAATCCATTTTAGTCGGATGTATGATATTTTCATTTCTATCAAAAATGCCTGTAAATCCCCCTACAGATTCTCTGCTTTATCTTTAATGTAAATTACCCCCATGGATGGACTGCTAGTTAGAAGTTCAGCCAATTGGGAGATTTTATGTGCTCCTTCTAGCCCTTCAGTGGATGGTTTCTGCAACCCATGGAAAGAAAGAGAAGCAGCTAACTATAAATCAGATTTCTATGGTTTAAAAAAACGAAGCTGATTCACAATGAAAACCGTGAAACTCCACGGGGATTATAGGCAGCCCTGCTGTTGGTTGTGGGAAAGAACAGCGTTGATGCACAGTTGCCACCAGCCTGGTTTGCAAGGACCCCAGATTCCCTGCTGTTACAGGCAGCCCATGAACAACAGGGAAAAAAAGGCTGGAGAAAACTTTAGCTTCCAAATCATTCCATCCTGAAAACTAAATAAAAGAAGGAAAGGGGGAAAGCGATCTATCTGACTGGATTTGAAAAATGGAAGAATAGTTCATTTGGTGGCAGGTGAAACCAAGACACTGGATGAAAAAAAGGCAGAATTTTAAGGTTTATTCAGTCTTATTGGGAAGGTAATCGAATACAAAGCAACCATTTTGAGCCCTACTTGTGCTCTAGAGATCCTCTCAACTACAGCCACAAGAAAATATTCATGCAGGCTCATAGAAGTGGTCAGAGATTTAGATTTGTCTGGACACTGATGATGCTAATTTCTCTTTCAGGAAATGTACTTGATCTCTATTACTATCTTTATGGCTCTGAAAGGCACATGAGCTCTCAGTACAAGGAGTTACTGGCCTGTGTCAATGAAAGGAGACTTCATACTCTGAGTTCCCCAAACTAATGCAATTACGGATCTGGGCTGAAACAACAACAAATTCCCAAAATAAATGTAAATAACACTGAATATAAATCCACTTCTTGTTAATGTATTCTGTGTCATTCCATTCAATTTATTTTTCTACATCAGTATTTGTCAATCTAATCCCCCCCACTAAATGACAAACTCCTGGAAGGCTGAGAGTGCATTTCTAATGTGCTCATCTCTTTGGAGAAATTGACTTTAAATGACATCCCTTTGTCAAAGCTAATGAAAGCAGTGGTGAGGCTTGTGAACTAAACTGGAGTGTTTATGAGAAATGTTGGAGTGGAATGAAGAAGGGAGGGGCAGACAAGAGAAGGAGAGAGATGAGAATAGGAAACGTCACTGTGAGAAATGAATTCACAGAATATCAGAGACTGAAAGGACCTCTGGCCCATTTAGTTCCTCCTGTCCCTGACAAAGAGTTCCCTTTCCAACATATGTGACATGTGGTCATCCAGCCTTTGTTTGAAGATTTCTAATGAACAGGACCTTATAACCTTTAGAGTCAGCCCATTCCAATTTTGGAAAGCTCTAAGCATTGGTACAGATTTTCTCCTTTAACTTCAGGACTAAATTTGCTGCTCTATAACTGCTACCCCTGAGTTCTGCCTTCTTGAGCCAAAAAGAACAAATCTAATTCTTCTTCAATGAGACAGCCTATGAAAGACTCTGAAGGAAAAAAGTTACCATGCCCTCCTCCCTCCCTTCTCCCAAATCTTCTCTCTACAGAAAGACAGGAGAATGAAAGAAAAGATCTATCTTGTACAACGATATCAATTGTTTCTCCCACAACAACTAAAGAGCTGTATTCTACTTCCTCCCAGTCTCAGCATTACCAGTTATCAAGAATTGTTTTGGAGTAGGCAAAGGGTCATTCATAGTTAACTATGAAGATATGTGCAAAATGAATGAAAGTGATTTAGGACTTGTCAGAGGCCCTTTCGAGATTTTAAATACACACAGAGGTATCTCCATGAATGCTATATACTGGCTGAATGATTGGGGATAAAGGAATCCTAAGTTCTAAGATGTGACACCACTTATTTTTGGAGCAATGGGACTTGCTGAAAAGTCTCTCTCTCTTTTTTTTTTTACTCAGGGTGACTGTATACAGGATAAAAAAACTTGGGAAGAAAGAAAGGGAGGAAGGAAGGAAGGAAGGAAGGAAGGAAGGAAGGAAGGAAGGAAGGAAGGAAGGAAGGAAGGGAATGACCTTACAAAATAGACTTCTACCATATTACTTCTTACATGGTTAACATACTGGATTAGTTCCTTATTAACTGAATAACTTACATTGCCTTGATATAGATATATTGTTGTAAAGATATTACTAAGGGCTAGCACAGAATCATCAAAAATAAGTCATGTTAGATTAACCCCATTTCCCTTTTTGATAATATTACTAAATTAGTCAAAATTTATACATAATGACCTGGAAAAACATCCAGGAATTGATGCAGAATAAAAAGAGCAGAACCAAGAGAACAATGTACACAGAGACTGATACACTGTGGTACAGTTGAATGGAATGGACTTCTATATTAGCAGCAATGCGATGATCCAGGACAATTCTGAGGGACTTATGCGAAAGAACGCTATTCACATCCAGAAGAAGAACTGTGGGAGTAGAAACACAGAAAAAAAAACTGCTTGATCACATGGGTCGATGGGGATATGACTGGGGATGTAGACTCTAAAAGATCACCCTAGCGCAAATATTAATAATATTGAAATGGGTCATGTTAAACCCAATGGAATTGTGCATCAGATACTGGAGGGGGGAGGGAAGGGAAAGAACATGAGTGTTATAATCATAAAAAAATATTCTAAATCATCTACTTAAATAAAATTTTCAAAAAAAAATATACATAATTTCCCAGAATTTCAACAAAGTTCTTTTAATGTCTGACATTTTAAAGTATTTTAAGATTTGAAAAATTCTATCTATCTAATAATCCTGTTACTAAGATGTTATGCTCATTTTACAGATGAGAAAACTGAGGTTTAGAGAGAATAAGGGACTGACTTATGGTCACAAAGAAACTGAAATAATAATAACTAGCATTTATAGCATTTTATGTTTTGCAGAATTCTTTATATTTTTAGTCTTTTAATTTACATACAAAATTGGTGGATATTTATTAGTAGTAATACTATTTTGCATATGAGGAAAATGATGTTGACAGAAATTAAGTAGCTTTCTCAGGGTTACACAGAGAATGGGTCAGAGGCAAAATATGATCTCATATCTTCCTGACTATAAATCCAAAATTCTCCATTGTACTACTTAGCTACTTCAGTGTTGAAGGCATAATCCTGGAAGGCATGTACTAAGATATTATCATTCTCACATTGTAAATGAGTTTAACTCATTTATGTTCATATAATTTAGTCAATATTAGAAGTAAATTTTAAGAAGCAGCTGATAGTACTATGATTGGAGTGCTCGGTCTAGAATCAGGAAGACTACCTAATTCAAATCTAGGCTCTAGCCCTTGAAAACTTGAAGACTCTGGTCAAGTCATTTAACTTCCATTAGCCTCAGTCTCCTCATTTGTAAAATGAGGACACTAAATAATACCTACCGTGGAGAGGTGACGGGAGAACAAAACATGCTAATATTCATTAAAAGTGTTTAAAATGCTTCCTTCCACATAGTAGGTGCAAATTTTATTTATTCAATTCCTTTCCCTTAAATCCAACTCTTTCTAACTACAAATTAGGTTCCAAAGTCATTGTTCTCTTGTTCTATGCTGCCTTCCCTACAAAGTTAACAAAGCTTCTCACACCTTCTAGATAAGATGGAGAGACATGGATTGATCATCATTCAGTTAGATGGATTTGGAGTTGATTGAATGACTGGACCCATGTTAGAATCTTTGTTGACTTTTAGTAGACTTGAAAGGTCTCTATTGGTTTGTACTAAGGTCCTGTCTTTTGCAGGGTTGTATCCAACATTTTAATCAGTAACTTATATGGAAGAATGGGTGGCATACTTGTCAGATTTAAGGATAACATGAAACTGGGGACTAATAGCTAGCATAACTGATAAGTGTATCAGAATACCAAAAGACAGATAAACCACAACACTGGAACAAGTCTAATGAAATGGATATAATAATGAGCTGGAGCTCAAGAAATCAACTTCGTAAGTCCAAGTTGGGGTAGTTATGACTAGCCAGCCAGTATGTGGGGAATAGAAAATTCCCCAATATGTGCGGAATAGAAAATCTATTTAGAATAGAAAACCTATTAAATAGAAAATCTAGGACTTTTGGTCTACTAATAACACAATATGAGCCAAGAGTTCAACATGACAGGCAAAAAAAAAAAAGCTAGAAAGCTTTAAGGCTAAATATATCAAGAGGCAAAATATCAGGGGTGGAATTAATAGCCCTACTAGACTCTGTTCTGTTCAGATAATATCTGAATTATAATGTTCAGTTCTATGCCTTAAAGTGACAATAACAGAGTGAAGGTACTAGAAATCATGACATGAAGGATATAGAGATGTTTAACCTGAAAGAGAGAAGAAATAGGTAACACAGGATTATAGGACAGTGGATTTATAGTTTGAAGGCACATTAAAGTCCATCAAGTTCAGATGCTCTAACCCTGGGTCCATGAACAATTTTTTTCAACTCTTACTTTCTGTCCTAGTAGCAATTCTAAGATAGAAAGTCAAAGACCAGGCACACAGGGTTAAATGACTTGCCCAGGATCACAAGCTGGGCATGAACAAAATTTTTAAATATTTTAATAACTGTATTTCAATAGAATTGATTTTCTTTGTAATCCTTTTTATTTTATGCATTTGAAATATTTTCAAAGGGGTTCACAGGTTTCATGAGATGGCCAAAAAGGTTAAAAAAAAAAAGATTTAATCCTTGATTTAATCCTTTTCATTTTACATATAAAGAAATTGAGGCTCAGAAATGTTGAAAGACCTGCTCAAAGTCCCACAGATATTAGGGAATGGAGACATGATAGCTTTCTTCATTAAACAAAAATAAGTCTTATTTTACTTGGTTCCAGAATCTTCTAGGTGGCATAGTGGAGAGAGTGCTTATCCAGGAGTCAAAAAGATTCATCCTTCTTATGTAAATCTGGTCTCAGACATTTACTAGCTGTGTGACCCTGAACCAGTCACTTAACCTTGTTTGCCTCAGTTCCTCACATGTAAAATGAACTGGAGAAGGAAATGGCAAAATATTCCTGTAGCTTGCTAAGAAAATACCAAATGGGATCGTGAAGAGGCTGAAATGACTCAGCAACAGCAACAAGGGAAGAAAAGTCAGAGAATTTTGGGTTCTTTTTTTCCTGCAGAAGGATATAATATCCCAATAACAATAAAGACAAAGGAAACAGAGTTAGGAGCAATGGCCAGGAGTTTCAAAGGGATAGATTTAGATTTCATTAAAAGGGGAAACTTCTTGGTGGTTAGAGCTATACAAAAGTGAAATGGGCTGCCCCCAGAAAACAGTGGGTTGCCTCCACTCCTTGCTTTCCAGAGAAGGATGAATGATTGATTGCTTGTCGGGGATGAAATAGGGGTGGTTTCTTTTCAGATATAAGTTGACCTAGGTGACCTCTAATGTCTTTTTCAACTGAAATTCTGTTATTCTTTAAAACTGATCATTTTCCTGCCCTAAAGAACCTTGTTTTCTAAAGGAAATAATCATGAAAATTCAGGGTACCATTAATCTTTTCACATGGGAAAGAAGAAGAAGAAGAAAAAAGGGTTTCCTGGGACACAGAAAAAAATGGGGAAATGAGGACAAATCCCCTTTCCCTATATTTTTCCTTAACAGATGCTTTCTCTTGCCATTGGGGCAAGCTTTGGCACTCAGCGTGTGGGGATGTGGCCTGAAGCCTGCCAGCTCATTTCATTTAGGTCACTGAACACCTCTTAGGAGGTAATGTAACCTGACAAATTGATGAGCTCTAATAAAGCCACAGTATGGAAGTAAAACTGATTTAATTACCAACCAAATGTGCATGATTAAAATGACCCATGTCCACGTTTTGCTGTAGGATTATATCACAACTTTGGAATCCAAGCCTCTCTCTAGGAAGCACTGCTGATTCATGTGATGTCCTCTTCCCCAGATGTGCATCTAATCTGCTTTTCCTGTAGAGCCCCCTCTCTGACAGCTTCGCAGACACATTGTTTAGAGGACCCAGGCCTCCTTTAGAGACCATGTCTTTGAAACACTGCTAGATGGACATCTGGAGTCAATGTCGATTGGTTAGTGTACACTCATAAGCTTAGGATTTCATTGTATATTTGATGTAAAATGATATGGACTCTTCTGCTTTCTATTTGTAAAAGACTGCTCGGATTTGGTTTTTATCCCTGCTGTTTGGACTCAGGGTATTTGTATGGAGATGTTTTGACAGTGGACCCTCTGCAGACCACTAGTCTTTTCTATTCCTCTGGGTGAGGTCTTTTGGATATTTTTCACTCTAAATTGATCTTGAGGGAAGAATTAGGGCCCTGCTGAATGGGTGAATAATGTGACTTGGAAATTCCAAATTTCTTTCCCAGCCTCCAGATCAGACAGCAGGGAGAAAAAAAAATTGAGATCATAATCAAAACATGAGAGTAGTGTTGGCAAAGATTGTGGGGTTCCAGAATGATTGTTAGAATAGTTCTATCCAGGCCAGGTAGTTAAGGTAATTGCCTAGAGTAATGGGAAGAGTAAACGGAGTCCTGGATTTTTCACCCCAGTTTTCTCATTAACTAACTTTGTGACCTTGGGGAGTGGAGGGCAACAATCTCTCTGGACTTTGGCTTCTCCATTAATTAAATGGAAGGATTGGACTAGATGATCTCTAAGGTCCCCTGAAAAGCTAGATAGCCTTAGCACTAGGATCTTTCTGTGGAATACTTGATAGTAATTCTGGGAAGTCCAGCAGCTTCTGGGCAGCATGTGTGAATTTCAGGAGAACCAAGTCTTCCATCTCTTGAGACAATTCCATTGACCTAAAACTAACTCTCTCTTGGGCTCACACAGCATTGACCCCTCTTTCCAAATGTACTTTCTCAAGCCAGGAAAGATTTACTGGGGGAGAGCCTCCTCCCCTTCTCTTGGAGCTCAAAGATGGACTTTCCATTTCTGGCTCTCATTACTATATCTTTTTTAGCATCTGGCCTCCTTAACATGTGGACACTTGCCATCTGCCACTGCACTGTTTCTCATTTTATGTATGTAGCCCAAGTTCTGAGCACAAAACCTTGAAAATAAATTTGTTTTTTAAATTGTATGCAACAAATATCTCTCTACATAAGTGCCACTGAAACTAGAAACTCCAGGTGTGATTTTTTTAATTTATGTAAAGACAAGTCACATTTTATGTACATCATGATCAATATCTGGGCTCTTGGATGCTGGTTCCTTCCCCCATCTCCATCACTCTTCTGCATTTCAAGTCCTAATTTACTCTAGTCGACAATGTTGACTTTTTCTTTATTGATCAGCTTTTCAAATTGGCTTTTGCAATGTGGATACAGCATTTTTTGTCATTAAAGAATAACTCATTTGGTTTTCTAGGAAGAATTTCATTTTGTTGTCCAAATTTTGTAAACATCTCAACTTCAACCAGAAGCTGAAAAGCTAGATTGCTATTTGTGTACTGCCTGGTACCCTGTCCTTTGATTTGAACTCCTTTTAGAAAGCAGAGTAAGAGATCTCTCTCTGTATCCCACATTCCATATTTCAATTTATGGTTCTTAGTCCTAAACTTTCTAAAATATGCCTGATATGGAGAGGCTCTGTCATGCTAGCATCTATAGAAAACAAACCCCAAATTCCTAGACAATCCTAGACATATTTCTCAGATAAATATATCTTCCTTCCAAGTCACCAGCCAATAATCTGATTCTCTTTGTACTAGAAAGTTAGGTATATGAAAAATTGCACTTTACAAAGAGAACATTTAGCACTCCCAGAGCTGTTTCCAACTCAAGTTTGGTAAACTAGAAGCAGAGTTCTGCTGGGGACCTTCACTATCCTTTTATTATTTTAAGTTTATTTATTTAATTAATTAATTTTGAAGATTTTCCCATGGTTACACGAATTATGTTCTCTCTCTCTCCTCCACCCACCCCTCTCTCATAGCCAACAAGCAATTGCACTGGGTTTAACATGTGATCATTGATCAATATTATTAATATTTGCATTATGGTGATTGTTTAGAGTCTACATCCCCAGTCATATCCCCATTGAATCATGTGATCAAGCAGGTTTTTTTTCTTCTGTGTTTCTACTCCCACAGTTCTTTCTGTGGATGTGGATAGAGTTCTTTCTCCCAAGTCCTTCAGAATTGTCCTGGATCATTGCATTGCTACTAGCAGAGAAGTCTATTATATTTGATTGCCTTCACCACACTCTTACCTTCCCTACCTCCCTTCTCACAAGTGTTGAGCTTGAAGCAGGAATAGAATTCTTAGTGCATCAAATGCAAAATTTATCAAAATGAAACTTACTCAACAGGGAGATGAATAGAGTGAGGAAGTGGAAGTCAGCAAGGGTCCACTAGTCTTCATTTGAATTCCCCTTACTGATGTTATATCCCTGTCGTATTAACCTTCCTAAAATAGGTCTCTGCTCAGCTTACCAATCCCATCCAATAAAATCCACATTTCCCAACCTGGGATTTCAAAGAATTCTTCAGTATTATCTCAATATCAACTCAAATGCTACCTTACTGGCAAAAACTTTCCTGGTCTTTCCCATTGATTCTCTTCATCCCCTGGACTCCATGAACTATTATGGCCCTAATGATATACTAGGGACAGCTAGCTGGCTAATGGATAGAGTTAGACCTGGAGATGAAGATCCTGGGTTCAAATTTGACTTTGGATACTTCCTAGCTGAGTGAACCTGGGCAAGGCACTTAACCCCCACTGCCTAGCCCTTACTGCTCTTCTGCCTTGGACTGATAACTAGTATCAATTCTAAGACATAAGACAAGTATTTTTTTAGTTGAACAAAAGGGGAAAATGAATATGATCTGTGATTTTCAATGAGGGGCACATGGATGAAAGCCTGTGTGTATAAAATGTGTATATGTATATGTGTTATGTAATATATAAACTTATCTGTATGCCTATTTTATTTTTTAAATTAAGACTTTTAAATTTTGAAGACCAAAATTTACTTCCTATATTTTCTGATTAAAATTTGGCAGAGATGATAATATGCCACAGTTAATACATATGTGTGTGTGTGTGTGTGTGTGTGTGTGTGTGTGTGTGTGTGTGTGTGTATATATATATATATATGGGTTTTTTTGCCAAGAGCTAAAATGTAAGCACATTTGATTCATCTATTTGAGCAGCCAAAGCATTAATTACATCTTTACTTCAGAACCCAGGATGCTGTCATTGTGACTCGAGTAGCCATGCTATGATTTTTATCTCCACAATGTTGATTGCAATCTTCATTTCCTTTGTACCTTTCCTTCCCAGGAACAGGCTACGGTTTTCCCCCTTCTGTTTTCTTCTCAAAGTGCCAACTGGCCTGCAATTAAATGAAAATCTAACACTAGGAAAGAAAGCAAATGGTGACAAAAACTAAATAATCATTTGCCCTTGTTCTTTACTGAATGAATATTCTAGAACCTCGTGACTATTGACCATACAGTTGTCATAGGATCTGGTTATTTCTTATCTTTTTCCAGGTTGGATCAATTACTGATTTCTCTGCATAAAGCAATGCATTATTTGCTTCCAGAAGTGATAGTCTTCAGGACCATCTCCTTCCTCCTTTGCTACACACTTTATGAAAGTTCACAATACTTAGAGCAAGTTTATGCAAATGTTCCCAATATCTGGAACGTGCTTCTTCATCATTACCACATAGATTCCCTAATAAGTGGCATCTCCTATACTACAAGACCTTTACATGATTCCCCAGTTATTAATTCTCTCTCCTTTTTTTAAATTTTCTCTATAAATGACATTTATTGAACTGTGTACATGTGTATCCTTCATATTTGAATATAAGCCAGTTGAGGGTAGGGATGGCTTTGACTGTCTTTCTTTAATTTTGAAATTTATTTCTTTGTTTGTTACATTAAAATTCCCAGGTATCTCCTTCCCTCCCGCCTCCACTTTAGAGAAAGTATCATACAACAATAAAAAATGTGTACATATAAACTATGTGGTATCTATTTCTATTTTATCCACTATCTCTTATTGCAGATGACATGGTGGTATATATAGAAAATCCTAGAAATTCAACTAAAAATTAGTTGACAGTTTTGTTTTTGTCTTTTTACCCCTAATGCTTGTCTCTGCATTTTGCACTTAGAACCGGATAACTGTTTGTTGAATTGACTTGAACTGAGTCATGTTGGAGTTTTATGTTAACACTTTATTTGGGGGGTCCGTAGCATAAACTCATTGTATTTACAATTGTTTCCATGAGCTTGAATTGTAAAGGCATGCACTAGATTTTTCCAGAAACAAATGTTGCAATATCTTCCCTACATGTGGAGAGATTGTGAAGCCAAATTGATTCTTTTCCCATATGACTTAGTAACAAACTGATAACACAGCACAGGGCTAAGCATACAAAAGCCAGATGTTGTCAAGGTTTTCCTACATAGTTCTTCAGCTGCATCTCAGTCCCCAAGGTCCTAAGCCCTTGTTATTTTCATGCTTTGCCTTTAGGTTTGTTAGTGCTT